>NC_047148.1:16902890-17115390 GCF_009829125.3 Periophthalmus magnuspinnatus
GTCAGAGCACAATGGGTCCCCTTGGCTTTTCCAAATGCCTACATGTCACATGTTCCCAGGTTGAACATATGCTCATCTGTTAAAAGTCCAGGAGTGGAAATGCATTTCTTTTAGTTTTTTGTTATGCTTTTACCACTTTTTGTTGGCAAATGTGAAGTTCTCTATAAGTGAAGTATATTATTAATTTCTACTAAAGGCTCACAGGAGCAAGAAGCTCCTCAACATTAGAACCTGGTCAAAAACAATTCATCCTTTTCAGGCTTATTCCTTCCTGGGCCTTTGTCCATTCAAACAATTTGAATTGTGTTATTACTATAACAATAGAGGATTTTGCCATGCCAAATCAGTCAAATTAAAAAGGAATCCTCATGCCAGAAAAACATTATTATGTTAGTCTAGCCTAATATAGTGTCACTCAATTATTTTAATTTTTCCATTTTCAATTTCTTTGTTAGGATGCACACTTCAGTCCGTCAGATCTCTCTCTCAGGTTCCTCTTATTTCCTGCGGCTGGACTGGAGTGGACCAGACCTGGGCTCAGGGTTCCGGCTACTGCTGACAGATGCACAGGATGCTTGGAGAGGAGAAGGTGCAACTCTGTCCATCAGGGCATCACTTTCCCCTCACATTTTAAAGATCTTTAAGATTTATGTTTGTTCCATGCACTTTGACCTGTTGTTTCCAAATAGCTGTGTGGTCCCACTTCACCTTTGCACATTTATTAATACACTTTGTCTCCAGAGGACAGGGTCAACCAAAGTAAAATGTTTGTGTAGTTTTTGCATTTTTGTTCATTGAATTTGCCTCTACATCCAGTGTCCTGAGCATCTTCTTACTGCAAGATGTTTGTCTGTCTAGTTACTCAGGCAGCCATATGTGAGGAGGCAAAGGAGCTGGAGATGGAGAATGAAAAGTATGTCCAAGACATCCAGCAGGCGCTGACTGGGACAGAAATCTCCACTTCCTACAGCTTCACTCTCACCAGCAGCAGCACGCATGTGTTGCTGGCCTACGAGAAAGTGCAAAAAGACATCTCAGTGAGTACAAACACACTATTAAACTCATCATTAGTGTCTCTCTCATGAGGAGGTGTCTGTCGTAGACAAAGCAGTCCAAACTAAATTGTGATGATTGTAATGAAGTGATGACAATTGCTGTATATATTTTCAATGATTGTTTATGAATAATAGTTTGGCAGTTATAGATTAGATTAGATTGGGTTTATTAAAGATTGACTTGACAGAAGAAAACATTACATGCTAACGCTGATCACAATCACAACAGCTGAAAAGATAAAAGATGAAACATTCCCATAAAAGGATTCTAAATAGGCCTATACAAGATGTAAGATGTAACAATTTTTAAGTGTAAAACCACTGGTAAAAGAGAGAAGAGGTCTGTGACCCACTGAGATAGGTGCCACAAAAGGGCATTGGTCAGAAACCCCTTGCGTAAATATTATGGAAATTCTTTCTCATTACGTCATTGTTAAGTTTAGGTAAGAGCTTGTCACCTCAGTCCAACTCCTCAAATGGAGTTGAGTTTTTTTTTACTGTAGGACTGAACTTTTTAATGCACACCCATGTAACGTACAAATTTAATGATTACTCTGCTTCATATATGTGCTGTCTCAAGCTACTTTACAAAGGCTGACATCTATGTTGAGAGTCAAAACTACCGGTATCATTAGTGTTTTAGTTGTTTCTGAGTGCTGTCTTGTATATAAGATGAGATATGTGCCCATTAAAAGCTTCACAGGACCAAGAAGGTATACATATAAAAAATATATTTTTATGTTTGTTACTTTGTTGATTATAGCAGAATCACACACAGAAACTGAACATTTTTTTATATTTCTAATAATTATATAAAATTGGTAACATTTTGTGTTGCCACTCACCAGATCAAAGACATCTTGACCATATATTGTGTCACAGGATATAAGGGACACCTAACCCCATAGCCAATTTCCCACCTGACCCAAAGAAATATATACTTTTGTGACACATTTCATTTAGTGCCTAGTTTTTTCAATTTTTAGTAAGCTCATAGGTTCAAGTGTTTTCACTTGAACCTATGAGCTATATGGGAGCTTCAAATGTGCATTGCACATGCACACCATTAAAAGTATTTCATATCATTATCAATCATAATGAAAGGCTTGTGTTTACTGCCTGGTCATTGCCCTCTAATAGGAGCTTAATAGAAGTTACACTGAGCCTGTTGAATAGATGTGCAGCTGTTACATGCAGTGGTTAGCATACCAGGCATTTGTGAGTTTGACAGCATATTTCAAAGTACGCTCGTCTTTTCTCATATCTGTCATATTCATATAGAATGGGGCACAAGTTTTTATTTGGATGAAAATTTTGCTTTGGTTTTATAATATTTTCCTTACTGAGATTTACAATAGCCCATTGTTGAATCACTTTCTCACAGTACAGTACTGTGGACTTTAATGACAATCAGATGGTGTATGGATATCACTAGATTATTGTGGATAAAGACCTCTTTTCCACTAAAATGATTTTTTTCTGTCTTCTTTTCTATCTGTACCATTCATGTATTCAGTGAGGTTATACTTGGAATTACTTTGCAAAAGATTACATCACTTTTTTCACTTTTTATTTTAGTTCATTGCATTAGCCTTTAAATTAAGCAAGAAGTTGCAGCAGAAGTACCTAATTGCGTCAGAAATGTCTTTTGAAACTGGAATTTCTATGACTTCATCAGAGACCTTGCCCATGTAAATGGTTTAAGAGCCAAAATAGTGAAGACAAGCTCCAATGTCTGCTATATTAAAAAAAAACAAAAACATTTGACTGTTGGTCCAAATGTCTAATAGTGTCCAGTAGTTTTGTGTAATAGTGTCCAGTAGTTTTGTAGTACGTTACGCATTTGGAACATGTGCTGCAAACCCATTCTGCAACCCCATTTTATGGCGATTCCTAAAAAAAATCCCAAAGGCAATAAATATATAAATAAAGAATATTTATTTTAATCTATCATAAAATAAATTTTCCATCATTTTGTAACTGAGTGTTTGGAATGATGCAACAACTGGAAGTGTTAACTGAAATGCTCCCAGGAGGCATTTGAATTCCTTGGTATATTTGGTCAACAGTGTCTGATGATTTACTTTCTTAAACTGAATGCCATGTATTGCACCTTTATCTTGCATTTGTCCAGTCAAACTTCCTTTTTCTAATTCCTTGAAAAACATGCACTTTGTGAGTGGACTTGCTTCTCCAAAGGCTGAATATCACATACTAAAAAAATACTGAGACTCAACAATAATAAAGCCACATCCCTTCTGTTCTGTCTGTCTCAGTTCAGGCTTGGTTCTGTAGCACTCACAGCCCTCTCGGATCCTGCAGAGGCAGTGAGGGACCTACTGATTTACAGCATGGACAAGAGAAACTCACTGGAACGACACAACTGCAAACTAGAGGAGCAGAACCAGCGACTGAATCAAGAGCACCAGCGCATTACCGCACAGTAAATACAAACTACTCCACTCTGACAATGACAGTGACACCATGTTACTAGTGACCTCTGCACCAGATGTATGGCTGGGTTGTGACAAGACTTGGAAAGGGCATATTGCCAAATTCACATCATTTATGAGAAGGTTCTGTCTTCATATTATCTTGAAATGAAAGTACGTCACAGCTGTGTGCGTGTAACCCAGCAGACATGTGCCGAGTGAGTCAGAGAATCCTGCTGAATTACTCACTACCAAAAAGAGAAAAAAGAAAACACACAAACACATATTATACAGTTCATATATATTCCACATCTGTTTAAAGGTGCACTCTGTAACCTTTCCCTTAGAGAGTCTTCCACCTGATTGATTCCTTGGAGATGTTATTACTTTCCCTGGAATGTTTACAGGATGGCATTAAGCTTATCTATCCTGCATTCATTCAATTGCAGATATTTTTTATTGCAAAAAAACTTAAAGACTTAATACTGTGTGTGGGCTCACCTCTCCAAAGATCTGATCTGTAACTTCAACTGCTGGTGTCATCTGCTTTTCCCAAAACATGCACTGTAGCTAAAATCCTCCAGCTAAGGTAGTCCTGAGTCTGACCAAGCCTAGCACAAGATCATGAGTGCCACACCCATTTCTCTTGAGGAGATTCCCCAGCAGCATTGAAGGATGAGGGAAATGCTGAGGACAAATTTCTCTGCGGGGACAATAAAGTACTTGAACTTTAATCAGTTGAGTACCATACATACAAGTCTATAACATAATCATGGAGACAAGCACTCTTCATCGAAAAAGTTACACGGTGCACTATAAATATCTATTTAGTTCATTATGTGGTTGTAAATATATATATTTGATCATATATATAAATATATATTATATATTGTGTTTTATTAGATGGACTGTCAACTCCTTTCTTTTTTGTTAAGCTATATATGGACTACAGTAAATGTTGCTATATTCTTGTATTGTGTCTAGACTGAAGCAGTACACGAGTGGAAAAAAAGCACTGGAATTGGAACTATACTCTCGATTTATCCATGTGCTCAATGCGAAGAAAGCAAAGATTCGAAGTCTGCACCGTACTCTGACAAGTCTGCAGGAAGAACGGTACATCTTACTATCTTACAACAGTCTTTCTTTTATAGAATGTGTGGTGCTTTTTTGTTTTACATTTTTATATAATTTAAATAATATAGAGATAAGGTGTGGCTTTATTCTTAGAAGTTCTGATGGAAAAACTGACCAAACTCGACATTCTGAGCACAATGATGAGGACGAATATGGAGGAAGTACTGAAGATGAAACCGAAGAGGCAGAACCCAAACCTGTTGAGAAGACCCCGACAGAGGTTGAGACAAATGGTGAGACTAAGCTGTCCTCAATTTAAGAATTTTGCAACCAAATTGTTTTGTGCATGTATCATAAAAACATGCAGGTCTACATCCGCTACAGAAACTTACCATTTAAGGTCTTGACTTTTAAAAAGCACCAGAAACAGAGGTTTTGTATATTTTCTTAAGCAGTCACGCTGTGTATCAACAGTCTTGACCCTGAACATGCCTGTAACCATAGTAGCTTGACATCATAGCTGTTGCCCTGGTAGCTGAGTGTGTTTACATTGTGAGTGTATGTATTTCTTTGGCCGTGACTACATCAGTGAGTTATGTAATGCACCGTACAAGCACTTTATGAATTGTTGAATTGTTTTTCATCAGTGTTTAGGTCCCATGAGAATTGACAGAGTTAAATGTGTCTGGTGTAATTTGCATGGACTCAAGGTTGTGGAACCAAACGGGGTGGGGTAAGGGACTTGCCTTCTTTAAAGCTGTTTCGCTATTTTCCACTATCCACACCTTAAATTATGCATTCAGAGGTTCTCTTGTAGGTACTAGCAGGGAAAGTCCTGCATCTGTGTACTGGGTCTAAGGGGAAATGTTACTTTCTGTTGCTAGGACAATGACTCAGTCTAGTGTGTTTTGCCAACAGAGTGAAGAAAACAAGGGGAAGTTTAAATCATTTAGAGTTTATATTTTTATGTGTTTTGACTTTACTATATATATAAAAGGCTGAACAGTTTTGGGAAAATAAACGGCATCACTTCATTCTGTCTGTCTAGTAGACCAGGGCAGCTGTGGCTATAGAAATGTCTTACTACCATCGAGTGTGCAGAGTGAGTGACTATAAATACATGTAAAGTACTCTGAATATTATTAAGTCCTAGGGCCACAGGCTAGTCTTGTTATTAAACGTCCCACGATGCAGTTTCTATGACGGTAAAGAATTAGATTAGTCCAATATTCCCTCAGTTAGATGCATACTGAGGCTGATTTAATAAGTAATGAGTACCAATCTGTAGTTTTGTAGTAAAGTGAAATATAGCAAATCCATGGGCAGATGTCATATCTCAGGCTGTGGAGGAATGGAAAAAACAGGAGTACTGAAAATCTGTGTGAATTACATAATCACCTGCCCTCAGACACCAGTTAAATCAAACTCTTCTTCAACATCTGATACATTGTGTTTGTTTTTCTTTTGTGCAGTTGCTAAAATATGATCTTTTTTTTAATGTTTTTGAATTATGTTGTCTAGCTTCTATATAGTTGCAGCAGATTTTGTATTTTCTATATGATAGAATTAATTATTAATTTGTTTTTTTATTGCGTTATTTGTTTGTTTTTCTTCACAGAACGCACAACCCCAAGCCCACTGGATGACCTTAATGACCTTATAGATGTGGCTCCATGTCGCAAACGCCGCTTTCGTCACCTGAATCCACCAGCTCCTCAGCCGTCTAAACCACAGACCTCCAAGAAGAGAAGGTACCGCACAAAATTACTGTTTACTTTTGCGCTTGTATGACTCGGGAATTAATGAGCTGTGGTTAGTGTGCAGTGTAGAGACCCTGCTAAGTGGTGCTAAGGTAATATGTTGCTGAACCTGCATTCGTTGTTTGTTTAAACGTTCGTGTTAAATGTATTGTTCTGTCATCTGAAGCTGGAGTTGTTTATTGTAGTGGTAGTATATGTTTGCCGATTCCCAAACTTCACTTTCTGCCTCTTTGCCTGGTATTCACTTGAATGGGAAAATCAAATATCATTAAACGTCCCTGTCAAGGCTTTTTTATGATAGGCAAGCACACCCAAACCCTTGTGGCGTGTTACAGTTTTAACCCCCTGACCTGGCCATTTTCTAGGTTCAAGGTTACCATCATTTTTAGGGCAAAAGTAAAGCTCAAATGGGTTTAGGCATATTATTATTATTATTATTGTGGGAAAGTTTTGCCCATATTAGGTTCTTACATACTTGCATACATTATTTGACAACAAACTTGAATGGGATAAAATACAATCTTAGGTGTCACATCAAAATGTTTGCATCTTGTAACTTTCATGTGCAATGGGCATTAAAGTTTAGATTGGTTGGCTGTTCAATACTAGAATGATAAAAAAAAATAATAATGGTGATGTCTTTTCATGCCGTCGGAGTCCAGGTGTTGACATGATCTTTGACCTTGGTCATTAAATTCTTGAAAGTCTTGGGAGGGTAGTGCTAGACTAAACATTTAACCACACACAAAGTCAAATTTTTATCATTGTTATTGACAGAGGCAGAGCTCAATATGTTTCAGTGAGTTCAAAGCCCTGGAGAGAGTGGGAAACGCAATACTTTTAGATTAGGTCAGTGGTTGCTGCTGTCCAGAAAAGTGTCTGGACTAGAAATGAGCTCTGGAGGGTACTCACATATTTGCAAATATCGAAAGATTCTCCTTTTTGGCTTTACAGGTGATAAAAAACCTTTGGTGCGAGGTTTATGATTTTTGCTCCTAGGTCTAAGCAACTGTAGCCTGCTGATTGTGCTTGTGTCTTTTGCACACACATAGTAACACTTTCCTTTAGGCACACCAGCTGCTACCGAGTCTTCTCTTTCCACTGATGGGAAGTTGTCCCTTCAAACACTTGAGAGGGCGGTGTCTTGGGCTCACTATCCTCAGAGTTTTGCTAAGATATGTTTTATTATGGTTTCCTGTCCGGTGACGATTGCTCTATTTCTTCTTAAATCTGCTTTGTAATTAAAATGATCATCATAACAATACCATTTAGAATATAAGCCTTAATAGCCACTTCTTGCAAAAAAAAAAAAAATGTTTACAAGTCCAGTCTCTGGGCTTAAAAACATTATTATGTAATTATATTTTTTCCAGACTGATTCATAAGTCTGCACAACTTCACAACATAATCCAAAGGTCCTTGTGCCCAGTATGTCTTTTTTCACGATTGAGTTCAGTTGTGGTTGTTTCAGATATGTGCATTTTTGTATAATCTTAGTTAAAACATTGTTTGTATGTTGAAACCCTCATTGTAGAAACCCAAACATCTGAGTGCCAATGACTGTAAATTGTGCCAAATGCAGATGGCCCAAAGTGTAGCTCTACTCAGTTCAGCAGAAAAGGAGCAGTGAGTTGATGAGCAGCTGTGGCTGGCTGGGTGTTTGATCAGTGTGCAATGGTTGCCTCCAGAAGCAGACCCCCTCTGAGCTGGCAAACAGCAGCCCGACGAGGCTGCAGCAGTGGGCCCTTTGTCTGCTCTTGTGTGGGGTACAGAGCTGCTGGCAGTACTACACCCAGCCATTGTGTTTTCATTGCAGTTGCTTAACACTTTCACCTTGTGTTTCTGTGCAGGTTGTCCACAGGGAGAGTAGAGAGAAGGAGAAGAGTAGAAAAGAGAAGGTGAAAAGAGGCCATAGAGAACGACTTGGAAAAAGATACCTTTGGGAAAGGCTTAGCTCAATATAAAAATGTATATCCTGGCTCAGTGTCAATACAAGAATGCAGTTGCTCATATTGTAGTACTTATTTTTGCCTTGTTTGCTCAGCTTACTAAGGCAAATGTTAGACCTCAATGTATGGTTTACTTCCTGTATTCCCACATTATTTCTTAATTAAAATTATAATTTAAGTTCAGGTACAGTTGCTGTTTACTGAAAGTAGTATTTGTTTTATTCCCATCAGGACAAACTAGAAATTGAATTAAGCTTTCTGCTTAATTGCATGTTATCAAGACAAAGCAAAGCGCTGTTATTGTCTGCTTAATTTAGAATGGCTCTGGGCTTCACAGAATAATAATGTTTACAGTGGAGCATGTTCTTTTTATTAAACATTAAACACTGGTTTGAGGGTTCAGTACCCGGAGCTTTCTTCAGTTGCCTTCTCAGTGTCACCACAGCAAATGTTAAGCTAATGTAAGGCTTTTGAAAACATTGACAGTTTAGTTCATATCATCTGTTATATCAAATATGGATTTTCCCAAACACGGTTTTACTGTTGACACACCTCATCACAATAATAATCATTATCAATCGTATAGTTTTTGTG
Organism: Periophthalmus magnuspinnatus; assembly: GCF_009829125.3. NCBI lineage: Eukaryota > Metazoa > Chordata > Actinopteri > Gobiiformes > Gobiidae > Periophthalmus > Periophthalmus magnuspinnatus. The sequence goes on from NC_047148.1 coordinate 16,911,758, forward strand.
TGATTCTATTATTGGTGTCCTAAGGGCACAAAAAAACTTTACTCTTTGAAATTCTTTGCTTGTTCGCAAGCTCCAAACCTGCTCTAATTGGTGTTTTTCTTGACATGTCACCAGACCACTCCATATGATCATGTCTAAGCTTAACCTCATCTCTCAGGGTCAAAACGACATGGTTTCTGCCATGTGTTCAGGACCGTGGTGGTCTCATAGCTGCATCAATCAGCTCCCCCTCTGCACTCAACACTTTTCTTGTTCTAATGCAATTAGTAAGGATTTCCCACCTATTAATGTTCAAAACTCATTATCATTGATCTGCATTGGTGTCAAAGCTTAGGGTTAGTAAAGCAAAATCTAATGAGTGGAACCTCATTTTAAAATTGTGGGTGGTCTTCAAACAACCTGGGATTAATATTCAGCATTCCAACATGCAGTCCAAATGTGAGGGGTACACTCACACAAACTTTTGCAGCTAGGAAAGCATTTGATGAAAATGTCTCTTGGGTTGAAACATGTATAACCAAACTGTGACTTTTTATTTTGTTTTAGTTGTATCTTATGCCTTCCATGCCACTGTGTTTAACTTAAGTAAAATATACAGAGTTAGACCAGAGAAAGCCCCCACACAGGTAAATGTTGGATGTAGAGCACTTAGAGTGGGGGTAGCTGCTGACCTACTATTACTTACACACACACACACACCCACACACACCCACACACACCCACACACACACCCCCACACACACACACACACACACACACACACACACACACACACACACACACACACACACACACACACACACACACACACACACACACACACACACACACACGATGATCTGAGTGCAAATGTGCACACAGGTATAAAAGTGTGTGTGCCCATGTGGTTCTAGTCTAGCTCCTCATGGACTTCCCGTCTCAACAGGAAAACTGTGCTGTAAACCAGCCTCATTAGCCCACTGACCCCATCTCTGTGTTTCTCCGTGTTTGATACAGAAGCGAGTCGCCTCCAGCACCCAGTGTGGAGCAGGCGCCCCACCGCTCCACAGATGCTGCGGCAGCAACTTCAGACGCTGAGGACCTGTTTGAGGACTTCTGACCCTTCTCCAGTGGACTTCAAAAACACAAGATTCATGTACTGTGAACTGCCACTAAGTAGACCAAACTGATGAAGTACTACAAGCTACATTTTAACTTATGAAATATACATTTTTTTATTGTTAGTGATCATTTTAACACCATAATACATGATATATATACAGTCAATAGATTTTCATTTTAAGTAAATTTTAGACTATCCATTGTATGCTTTTTGAGAGACAGGCTCTAGTCAGGAACTCCCTCAGCCTGATCATTTTAAATATTTTTTTTTGAACATTAACTTAATTCTTATAATGACAATAAACATATTTTTAAAGTGTAAACGTCCACTGTGTATGTTTATTTCTTTTTTTTTTCCTTTTAAAAACTAGTAAAGCTGTTGTAATTCTCTCTGTCAAGTTTGTATCCTCATCCTCTTTAATCTTTTTGGTGCTTAGACACTCGCTTCCTCTCTTTACAAGAATGACGATAGCAGAGGGGAGTGTGCGTAATGACGCGTCTCCCTCTGCTGCTCTGGGCGGTGTAATGGGGTGCACAGACAAACGTGCCCCTCCTCGTCCTAATGTTGGGATAATAGGGGGTGTAAAGTGCATTTGAACTTGCAGCTAGAGCTGAGAGGCAGGCGGGCACGGAGCAACGCCACTCTATCTTTGTGCGCTACGGCTAAATGCGCTAATTAATACCTTTTAAGGACACTGTGGGACTGTTCAATATATGAGTGGATTTGCTGTTAAAATTCCTAAAAGGTAAGTTGTGGTCTTATTTATATACAATGTGTGTTTGGCTTTGCATTAGATGGATAGATTTGGTCAATATTGGACTCTTAAACAAACATCTTTGGGAATACTAATGCGGGATTTGAGGGGCCATCCCCCCACAATGATAAGTTAATGAGTGTGCTTGTGGTAACATTGAGATATGGGGCGTCAGTCGGGCTCACTTAAGAATCCACATCAGTTTAACACCGGGATCTTAGGATAAGTGGTATCTTCACAGCTGGGCTTTCTCTGGCTACACCTCACCCCTCACATCTGCTCTTCTTACCATACCTTATCTGTTGGTCTCAGGTTGGTCTCCCTGTCTCTGAAAGGTCTTTACAAGTTTCTTAAGCCACTTGAGTCTTATATTTTGAAGGTTGTTTTTTTGTTTTTTTGTTTTTTTTCTTAGTTTACAGATGATGCCCCAAACATTAACACACCTGCTCTGCTTGGTGTGTCTGTGCTCTGCTCTTCCTCTGCAAGGTGAGTGCCCGAAGAAACATATTTTAATATATTTTTAAATGTATTCTTTGTTAATCTCTTGTTACTACTCAAAGTCTTTATACTTCATAGACTTACTGTAGTCATAATATGTATGTAACACCGGTGAAACACGTTATTTAAGCCAAGATTTACCTCACTGTAAAAAATAAATAAACAATTTATCATTGTTCTTTAGGACCCTCACACCAAATGAAGCTGCAGACAGCCTCACCTGTCAAAGCGCCGCTAGCAGGCCACGCACTGCTGCCATGCCACTTTTCAATATCCTCGGACTCTCTGACCACTTCCACACTCAAATCCCTCGAGAGCTCAGAGGATCAGCTGAGGATCAAGTGGACAAAGCTGGAGGACAATGGGGAGAAGCTGGTTGTGGTTGCCCAGGGAGGAAAGATGAAGGTGGAAAAGAAGTACTGGGACAGAGTAAAGCTGTCCTCCTCTCCACTGCTCCACCGAGATTCCTCTTTGATGATCGACAAACTCAGGGTCAGTGATGCTGGGCTCTACCGCTGTGAGCTGATGCTTGATATGGAGAACATCCAGGGTACTGTCAGCCTCAACGTCACTGGTGAGTCAGATACAGTTGTATGTGGAGCTGGAAACTGAGAGGGTCCATTTACATCTATTATGTTTGTGAGCAACTTGATAAACTCAGGTGTCCAGTCCTGTGTAATTAACAAGTAATATAACAATAAAGCAAGTGTAGCCATTATGCTGAAGTAAATATAAACTGAAGTTTGTAAACTTTATATAGTATTTCTGTTTCAGAGACACTTAGTGGAAGTTTGTAGACTTGACTGCTTTTCTTTTGTGAATAGTAATGTGTACTCAGCTGTAAAGCCCATATTAACATTTTATGACGTTATAAAGTTGTGGTCAACATCTTAACAAATATGTGCCTGTTTACACATTAAAATTTACATAGGTCACTGAACGTTTGTGTTGTTTGAGGACAGTATGTGCAGTAACTAGTGCTTCAGCTTCTACATAGTTTAAAATAGTTCAAAGTAATGTATTTGTCAGTAAACGCACTCTTAAATAAGACATTTTCAGTGTTGGGACCTATTCAGGTTGGAATTTTAACTATGCTCAAATTTTAGTGAACTTTTTCCACCAGTGTAATTATTACCTGTGTGGACATATAATAATTATATGATACTGCATTTGCAACTGCCATGTAAAGACTTACATGACAACATGTCATTCAGCTGTTTGACAACATGATTGGATTGACTTGGGGCCAAACACACATATACATCTTTCCCCCACCTTTGAGGTCATACCACTGTTTCCTTACAAAACTCTTAAGATAGCAGACTGTATATTTAGTGCAGTGCCCCCTTCTGATGGAGTAAAGCTAATGCTGCATCTTGTTCTTTAGTCATCTCTATTCTCTAACACAAGCAACATCACCATTCAAATGTGTCTATGGGACTCCTAATAGAGTTCACTCTGTACTTCGTGGCATCATACCAACTGAATCAACCCGTGGATTCAGACATTTACAGATTCCACATTTATACTAAACAGGGCGCTTTGTGGTCTGCAGACAAAGACTTTCCCTATGAACAACACACAAGTGGTCATTTCACACTCTGGCCTATTCACATCCTCCTGCAGCTCTGCCAGGATGTCCTCGCTCATCAGATATAAAATCCACCCATCCACAAGAGGATACAGGACCTGATTACCACACAGCACAACTATGTACATTAAGCAGATAATAAGTATCAGGTTTGTGTTACTGTAGGTTTTGTTATGTGGTTATTTACTTCCACCAGCTTTTGGGGTTATACATTAATAATCAAATATAGGGAAGATGAACGATGAATCTGTTTAACGACTGTGGCTAACTCATTTCACAACTCTTGCAGGTGTTGTTTTCCATTACCGGTCTAAAAGTGATCGCTATTCTCTGGATTTTCCGAGCGCCGTTGCAGCGTGCCTCTCAGCCGGTGCTGCTATTGCTACACCTGAAGAACTTAGTGCTGCATATGAAGATGGCTTGGACCAGTGTGATGCTGGCTGGCTGGCTGACCAGACAGTGAGGTGTGATCAAGAGCTTTGGATGGTGTAATAATAGTGGAATTGTAATAAACATAAGAGTGTAACCTCAGAATATTTTTTCCAGATATCCAATCAATATGCCTCGACCAGGCTGTGCAGGTGACCTGATGGGCAAACCAGGAGTGAGAACATATGGGGTTCGAGAATCCTCAGAGAAATATGATGTGTACTGCTTTATAGACCAGGTGCAAGGTAACATAGTCATTCATCATCCTAATGACAATTGAATACAACTATACTATATGATAAATGATTTATTTTATAGTATAATCATTCCTATGTTTTCATTACCTAAAGGTGAAGTTTTCTATCCACCAATTAAAGAGAAGCTCACGTTTGAGCAGGCCACGGCTGAATGTGAGAAACACGGCACCGTTCTGGCCTCCCCTGGTCAGTTGTTTGCAGCTTGGAGGGCGGGGCTTAATCGCTGTGACAACGGCTGGCTCTCTGATGGCAGTGTCCGCTACCCTATCAACATCCCCAAACCCCAGTGTGGGCGGGGTCAAGTGGGGGTGCGCACACTCTACAAGTTTGAAAACCAAACTGGCTACCCTGACCCTAACGATAAACATGGAGCCTACTGCTTTAAAGGTAAGACATGATGGTGCTGAGTAGATTATCTGTTTTTGTTTTGGTCACTCATAACTGCACATAATCTTAAGGTGGCGCTCTCTATTATTTTCTGTGATCTCTATTATTAACAGTCCAATATGTGGCTTGCCTCAGAACCATAGTTGCTGAGCTGGAACTTCATAGTATAAATTGCCCAGATTACAAAAGTTGCCAAATAACTCCCACATGTATTGCATATAGGGAAATAAAAGAGTAGAGAGAGCACTGAAGAAGTGACACTGAATGACAGGAGTCCCACTTACTGAAAGTACTTTAAACCCAAACAACAAAAGGATATACTTCTAGTACCCCTTTTATGGTGGGGCAGGTTTTTACAAGGGGAAAACCCAACACAATCCGACACAGATTTTGCACAACACTGTACATGTCCCTAATGTATCACAGCTGGACTATCCCCAAAACGACCAATAGACAGAGGGCGGAAACTGAGAACAAACTTATCCCTCCCATATGTAACCCCATGATTACGAAATAATCTAGAAAATAACATGTCTGATAACATTGGGCATTTAAGACGGTAGTCAAGACTCTTTTATAAAATGTTCTGTATGCCCTGCCAAATAATGAGCAGGGCTTAAGAAAGCTGGTGAGAGCAATGCTTTAATGACAGTTTGTAGACAGACCCCAGCCCAGCCAGATGGCCATGGCTCACCAAACATATGACTTCATATTTGGGCAGCGCTAAAGCCAACCTGAATGTGTAGCCTCTCTCTGTTATGGTGTAAAAAGACCATACCAGACAAGAGCTGCTGTCTCCGAGGTCTGCAGGCCATTTGGCAATAAACACCTTTGTTATGTGACTGTGGAAAAATGCTCAAAGGGGAGAATTGGGGGAGAGACGTGGAGTGGAAAAAAAGAGAAAACCCCTCAATATGTGCACTTATCAAGGATGAGCAGAAGGAGGAGACCATTAAAGTATTATGGTAGTGATGTCTAAAAAAAAAAGTAATTGCCGTAATTACCTGTTACGTACATCCAATGTATTTCATTTATTTTTTTCATGATGTAACACTAACAACAGCCATTAAATGGCCAAATTCAAAGTATGCTATACATTATGCAAATATGAAAATATTCATATTAAAAACCCAAAAGCTACAGCAGTCTTGACAGTCAATTTTCAATCTTTTTTGTTTCCTCAGCTATCACTCCGACCACTCCAGCTCCTCTTGTGACCCCCTCAGACTTGGACAGGTCTACACGGACCATCAGCACTGCAGCGTCTCCAGACTCCGAGAGGCTCCAAATCCAAACACATGAGCCTGCGCCAGTGCCCCACACAACTCATAAACCTGATTACACAACTTCAGCCTCCCACTTAGAAATTAGCCATACCCCCTCTCACGACTCAATGCATGTGACTACTACTACTACTATTATAGATGATTATGATGTCCTAGATTTTGAAAATGGGACCTATTTAGAGTCTGTGCCTATCAGAGGAGATGTATTGCCCCCACTGGAATCCCCCCCTACACCTCCCAGTCATCTAGACAGCACACACATAGGACAAGGCAGAAGTCCCACTGTGCTGAGAGAAGGTCAAAGTAGTACCAGTGGCGAGTCAGGTAGGGACAGTCTTTTAGAAGACAGACTCGTGGTCAATCCCACACAGGTGCAGCACTTTACATATCCAAATATGGGAGAGGACAGCACCAAGATGGAAGTGAGGGGTTTTACCCCAGAAGTAGTGACTTCAGAGCCTGTCATTGCAGATGGAAGTGTCCCAGTGAGTAGTGGGGACATGGGACACCCTGCAGTGGTTTTCAAAGAGGACGTCACTCCTGGGCTGTTTGACCAGTCAGCATCCAGTGCTGTAGATGCAGATTCCTCAGACAAACCTCCCATTCATGTCATCATCGTCAACGTGCACAATCAAAACCAATCTGGTAAGTGGACAGTTTCAGTTAAGTTTAACAATATCTTGAGTGCGTAAATGTTTATGCGTTATCATTAATCAGTCTTTTCCATTGTAAATACTGTTTTTGTGTTTTCATAAACATAAAAAAATAATTATACTCCTTAAAAATAACTGTGGCAATATTTGTAGATTAGATCAATTAGATTAAATTGATTAGATTAGTTTATTTATAACTTTCATGTTGCATAAAGACAAAATTGCACACACAGCCACCACCGTTGCACAATTTAGTGTACAGTCGAGTCCAGCCAGTTTCTGATTCAACAGCCTAACTGCTGTTGACAAGAAGCTGTTGAACATTAGTAGCAGTAGTTCTGTAGACCAACTTTGGCTGTGGACATGGAGAAGAATCAAAGATCTGCACTAAAAAAAACTGTCTGTAGAGGCCTCCGCAAACATTGGTCGTGCTGCCATCTTGTTTGACTTATTTGATTTAATTAAATAAGCTTTGCACTTGAAACCATAATCTGTGGGAAACACTGTATTGACATTTTTTTGTAACTGTACAGGTGTACAACTTATTTAAGAACAAACCATAACATTGAGAAATATCAGAATTCCATAAATATGACTTATGAAAGAGGGGATATTTTACATCTATGGGGTAATAACTGCTAACACATAACATATTTAAATCACCATGTTACCTTTTATTGTTTTGAAAATGCTATATTCATCAAAAACAACGTATTAACATGTTTTATAAGTTTCACTTTTCTTTTTAATGCACAATCAGTGTGCATCTCAGTAATGAAACATCGCATCACTTTTGTCAAGTTTATTTATAGAATTAAAGAATTTTCATGTGGGAGCATAGATGAAGTAGGCTTTGGGCTGAATTTTACAGCTAACTGTAAGAAGGGTTTAAATAGGGCTCAGGAGAAATAATACGCAGACATGCATGGATGACATCTAAAACCTCTTCAGACATGTTTTTGCTGAGGGACAAGAATATAATATGGCAGAAATCTCAAAAACTGTATTTTGCATTATATCCCATCTTTAAGTAGATAGGGAAAAGGTGGAAAACATGTAATTCTTATAAAGTAACTGGGTTTGAGTACAGACTATTGATCCAATGCATTTTTTGTCTTTTGCAATTCAGTCACATAGGCATAAAGGGATAAAATATACACATATTAACATAGTAACATGTTTCATATTTGTATTCAAATACCTGAAAAAAGAAAGGTTTTATCAAAGGGCTAGAAGATGGAGATGAGCGAATGGGATCAGATGCTTCAGGATAGTGGTCTGCTCTAGTTTGACCTCTGACCTCAAACAACCTTCATAATTTCCATAATTCATCTCATCAGCCCTGAACTGTAATGCATATACCCAGAGTGCATCAATACTCTGTCAGTGGGAACTGGTTTTCTCAAGCCTGACTGGATTTTTGTTGTTTGTTTCATGCACAGCTAGTGCATTGGCTCTGCCTCTTTGTATTGTGTAGCAAAGAGAAGATCTGTACAAACACACATACTGATACTAGAGCCAGATGTGGAAAGTTTTGAACTAATTTCTGCTTGACTGAGTTTCAGCTAAACATTTTACAAACTCATCATGGTATATCCTTTGGGAAAACAAGCTTGTGTAATAATCATACATATAAAATGGCAGCTTTCACTCACTCTACCTGCTTTTCTCTTTCCTTTCTCTTTCAAAGACTGGTGGTCCAATTAGAGAGCTCTTTTCTTGTGGTCCAGAAACAACCCACAACTGGTTCACCGTAATTGCCCCCCTCCAGGGATCTCTCTGAATAGTTTATCGCTTACATTTTGTTTCTTTGAGATCCTCAGTCTTACTTTTGCATGTATTAACCTCTCATATGTGTTCACGCTCCACTTACACACTTAATAGGATTCTTCCTATGGCCACACCATCTTCCCTGTGTTTGTTATTGAAATATTAAAGGTGTATTATGTTGCATAGTGATTTATCATAAGGGGCCCCACCACTGACTGTTTCCACGTCATGAGGAAATTAGGACAATTTAAGCAGTGAGCCCTATGATGAAACGTCTTTCTGTTACAAGCCATATCGATGTCAGAATCACAGGGGCTTTTGACTGTGAGCCTCATGCTGCAGCTAAGTAGTTTAGCTGCGTAGATATATCTCGTTTACAATGTGCCCCACTCCTATGCTGAGGTAAACCTAAGGCATGTGTTTGTGTCACTTTTTTGCACATTTTTGCTCCACTTCCCACGATATTGGTTCCATGTGTACCATAAAGTTCTAATGAGAAGACAAGTGCTCATTGTCTATGGGCAGCCTTCGGCACCAAGTGACTGGCCTTAATCATAACCATCACAGACCACTGACTGGGAACCATCCTGATACACTTTGGATCTTTTTAATCAACAACAGAATGAGCCAGAGCAATTTATGTGTTGTGCAATATTGCCTTGGTCTATGTACTTCTGCCTAAATGTTATGCCTGTTTGTTCACAGTTGATGATGTCCTGAGGTTTCTGAACCAGCCTGGACAGGTGCCACTCTTCCCTCCGATCCCCGACCTGTCCTTGGGCAGCGACGGCTTCCCTGGTCCCTTTGAGGCATCTCCCATCAGCGGTCCCTTTGAGGCATCTCCCATCAGCGGTCCCTTTGAGGCATCTCCCATCAGCGGTCCCTTTGAGGCATCTCCCATCAGCTTGCCCTCAACAATCAGTTTTGTAAATGGGAAACATGAGGTAATACATTGAGATCATTTGTACCCTTTTACGCATTTCATGTGCTTTGCTTTAGATTATATTACCTTTTTGTTTCCACTGCCAGCCAGAATCAGCCATTTCTGAGAATGCTGTAACTTACTTTTTTTTATCTTTATTTATACCTGGGAGAGAGCACTTGGACTCTTTTTCATGACGCCCTGTTTTAAATACAATACAAGCAGAAAAAAGAAACAAAACAAACAAGTATACAAGTCCAGATAAAACATTAAAAACAGGTGTGTGTATAAAAGTTTATTACCAGATTCTTAAATTGTGATTGTGTCACCAAAATATGTGGTTTTGCTTTTCGTTGGAGGGTATTCCATTTTTGTGAAGCAAAAGAGTTAAAAGCTCTCTTTCACATCAAGTAACTGTACTTGTTTGTTTTAATATTCCTAAAACATAAGTATGTCATAGCATAAAGGTGCAAACTTAAATAACCTTTATCTGGAAAAAAAAAAAAACTTTTGTGTGACGGAGTTTAAGGGTCAGTTAAATAAAATAAATTATCCGGGCGATACGAGAATAAAGTAATAGCATTTCGACATTAAAGACATAATTTTACGAGAATAAACTCATAGTAATACGAGAATAAAGTCATAATATTACCACTTCCAGCCAGTTCCTCTTTCACAAAAGTAGCAATTTCTTCCAAATCTGTATGGTTCCTCCGACAAAACAAACTCAAACGTTTGCAATGTCCGTTCAAAGTACTTATACTGATGATAGTGTGGTGATGGTGGGCTAAAAGACACAGTATTTCACCGTGGACAAACCCCAGTTGAAAGTTTATCTGAACAAAATGCTCCAAATTCTCCATAATGCATAACGCACTAGTCACTCCTTCACGCACAGCAACCTATACTCTCACTATAACTTTATTCTCGTAGTGCTATGACTTTATTCTCATAAAATTATGTCTTTAATGTAGAAATGCTACGTCTTTATTCTCGTAGCACCTGCATAATTTTAGTTTATTTAACTGACCCTTATACTCCGTCGTACTTTTGTAATTTACAGTTAGGGATTATGGAACTTCAGCATTTGGGAAACGTATGTAAAAATATGGAACCATTAAATTTTCTTGTGATTTATTGGGAATTAGTTATTTGAAGTGGTAAACATGGAGCTTTAATATATTAAAGGAATTCAAGTGTAAGCATTGTAAAAGTGTATAATATTACTTCATAGTGCTAAAAATTGCAGTACATGCAAAAATGTAAAATGATGACTTTGTATTCTTTCAGGTGACATTTAAACCTGACCTCCCAGAAGAGGCCAGGGGAGATCAGTTTGAAATCGTCACATCTGTCCAGACCGAAACAGTACAAGAGGAGGATGTGGACGATGTTGAGACCGCCACTCCTTTTGACTATGGAGCCATCGAGGTGCACACAAAAAACAATTATGACAACTCTCTCTCTACTGATCCAAATGGTGATCGTATTTCTGAAGAGCAGCCAACAACACGTCATGAAGCTAATGCCACATTGACTTACACTGCAGCACCGATCACTTCTCCAGGCTTGGTCTCATCCCATGTGACCTTCACTAACAGCCTGTCTACATACGAGGACATGGAAGGGTCCGGCACCAAGGGAGCAGAAGATTCCTCCCTTGAAGGTTCTGGGAGCGGCTTTTTTCCTACTGATATTGTATCAGACGTCAGGACAGATGAGACGGAGATTGACGGAATTGAGGTGACCACTTTTCTCCCCGACCTCGTGACCACAACATCCAGCGTCAAGGTCCAAACGGAGGAGTTTGAAGGGTCCGCCTCGGGGGAAGAGGAGGCTTCAGGCCAAGACGGTTATCCCCTAGAAATGCATAGATTTGGAAGCACTCTTTCACCAATTTTCTCTACATTCCATCCTAAAATGGATGGTAATGCAATGGATGTACCTTTAGTTCAACATGCCACAGCTATGACGACAGAATCCGGAGCTAGTTCTAAACATTTGGAAAGAGAAGTGGAGCTCCCTAGTAAAAATGTTATTACTTCAATGTCATCAACGGCAGGGCCACAGGAACACTCTACACATTCTTCTTTGGGGGGTAGTACTATGTCATTAATGAATGTTCACCAAGCTACAACAATGGAATCTGACTTTCACAAACAGACCCCAGATCGTTCTCTTGCTTCAAAATATCCTATCACTTATTCTACAGTTACCGCCAAGATGGACACCACAACACTTTATCCTGAAATGTCACACAAAATCATTTCAGAAGAGCACACTATGCTGTCCACAAGTACAACCAGAGTCTCCCCCTCAACCACGTCTCCATTGTACACCTTTGACCAAAACACCAACTCAGTCCCTGCGTGGGCTCTCGTCCCTGATCCCGATGCTACTCCTTTGCCAGATGACTTCAAAGACTATGACAAAGAGATAGCACCACCTTTGGAGTCCCAGCCTAAGATGCCAGACGCAGTCACATACCCAGCCCTTTCTGTGGAAGCCAGCACTGTCAATATCAGAGGTACATGATAATATTATAATACTACTACTACTACCACTACTAATATTACTACTGCTAGTGATTATTATTATATTATTATTATCTGAAGCTGTATTATGGAGCCCCTAAAATAACAGGCTATATCAATAATATAATGGATATTATTAAGGCAAATATTTATTCATCTTTGACATCAGAATCAGGTCAAATCCATTTAAACACAAGTTTCAGGGCTGATTGTTAAAGCATATATTATAGAACCAGGTCAAAATGTATAATCAAATTATTATTATATTAATAAAAATGAATGTCTCATCATGTTGTAGTTTTTGCATTATCCTGATAATTGTATTCAGACAATGCATCAGGAATGTGTTTTGGTGATATTGGCATTAAAAGTCATTTAGAGCAGGACAAGTATTGATCTGCTAATTGTGTAAGCCTTGGTTAAATTCTCATTTTCTGTGCCCTGTTCAGATCTGCTGCCATGTGCTTCAAGTCTGTGTCTTAATGGTGGCTCCTGCTACAAAAAAGGCTCTGAAAACATGTGTGTCTGTGCACCTGGATACAGCGGACAATACTGCGAAACCGGTACAAACAGACTTCATATAAGCTTGTTCTGTAGTGAACACATCACAATGACCCTACACTGACAGACAAATGAGGACTTACATAGGCTTGTGTGTGCAGATGTCGATGAGTGCCAGTCCAGCCCGTGTTTGAACGGAGCCACCTGTCTGGATGGGGTCAATTCTTTCACCTGCCTCTGCCTGCCCAGCTATGCAGGGGAACTGTGTGAGCAAGGTCAGTGCATATGGCAGCACTATATCGCAAGAAATACTTAAAATAAATATATAAATAAATGATTAAATAAAGAAATAAATACTAGTTTAATTCTGGGAAGATCTCGAGAGATAAGTTTTTCATTTGGTTTGGATTAAATAATGGTTAATGCTGGTGAGTTACATCTCTTGAGAAGCCTCAGTTCCAAGAAACAGTTCTACAATGACAGAAAAAGAAAAAAACATTTAAATACATTTTTCAAGTAAATCTAAAAATTGTAAATCCACTGAACCTCACAATTTCTTCATTATAAATGATGTCAAAATCTTGTCTTATCTCTTGCTCGTGAATCTAATCTTGAGTCTCATCTTGTTTCGTGGAAATTGTGTCTTATCCCATCACTGTTTAATTTAAGACATAAGCACTGACCCGCTCAGGTGAAAACAAGATGTATAAGATATACTGCAAACAAAATGACAGGGGACAGAGGACAGACCTTGACTTGTGCAAATGCATTAGGTGTATTCATTGTTCTACGTATTAATTTAAAGTGAAGAAGAGCAGCACAGTGTGACTGTACCCAAAGCATCCGACTGTCATTACAGTCTTTGGTTACTTAATATCTGTGGTAAACTGCTTGGATTAAACAAATGTATAGTTGCTGGTTTCAGTAATCTGCAAATTGGCCTGTTATTTGTCCTTTTGCACTGGGTGTTGGCTGTGCAGCACGTGAGCCCCAACATCTGGTCCAATATATCTGTCATCATTCATTAACAACAAAACTAGACACGGTCATGGAGCCACATAAACTAATTTATTTTTTTCCCCATACTCTTTCTCCAGTTTTTTCTGCTAAATGGCGTTATTAGTGTTCATTGATTGGGAAAAAAATAATTAAATAAAAAATGGCTTTCACTTTTGAACATTTTTAAAGAATGACAACCTACAGTTAGGGCCTAATAAAAGTTCTTTGTATACAGAATCAAACTTGGGATACAGTCATTGTTGTTATCTTAACTATTTTTAGTTCCCAGATAATTCACTGCCCAATTTCTATTTTGGATTTTTTTACCGTCACAAAACCCTATCAGTGCAGTTTGCCAGGCCTGATACAGTCTGTGCTCTGTCAGATAAAGAACAGCTGTCTTCTTGTTGCTGCCACTGGAAACAACTAAATAGGACATTGTCTCCATTCTTTTTGTCTGAAAGCTTTTGCAGCTGTATGGCACTTGAACAATACTAAATACAGCCTCTAGTTTCTCCAGTTAAGACTTTGAATCTGTTTTTAAATCAGTGATTGGTTGCCACAAGGAGTCAGTCCTTGTTCATTAGTCCCACCTGGGCCTGGGCACAGTGTGCCGTCATAAGGGTGCACATCTAGACCACCGCGGCCATGAGCTTTAACTTATACAATACAGTCATTGTTGCTTTGTCCGATCCAAAAGCATTGAGTCATTGTATAACAATATAATAAAAAGACACAGAACCATGTGCATAATGCCGAAGGTGTATTATTAAAAGCCTATACTAATACAAATACAAAAACTTTATTGTCCACCGATGTAGAAATTTGCCTTAAAACACAAGTCACAATAACATTGTCACAACCAGAACCACAAATGGCACTATAGCAGGAGTATATATAAAAATCATAAAATGTGCACATGAGCTCAGTATTACATGTAAACGTATTTAGTCATGTTTTATACTAAAAATGTTCTCATTTGTCTTATTTGTAATGTTTGTCTGTTTGTTTGCAGACACGGAGGTGTGTGAATTTGGTTGGCAGAAATTCCAGTCTCATTGTTACAAGTACTTCACTCACCGTCGGACCTGGGACTCAGCTGAAAGAGAGTGTCGACTCCATGGCGCCCACCTCGCCAGTATCCTGTCCCACGAAGAACAGCTCTTTGTAAACCGTAAGTTGGAGTACACAGATAAATGTCTTCATCAATCTCTCTGCAAATATTTTTCACTGCCTCATCTCAAACAATTAATTTCTTACTTTTGTGGCCATGGTATTTATTTGAAATGTGATGCCAGTATGAGTTTCATGATAACTGTGCTTGTCGTCTGCAGGGCTGGGCAGTGATTACCAGTGGATAGGTCTGAATGACAAGATGTTTGAGAGAGACTTCAGATGGACCGATGGCAGACCAATGGTAAAGGAGCATTTCTTTTAAAAGACACAGTTACACACAGTTGTCAATGACAAGAAAATCTATAAAAAGTATGATTTAATGGGCAGCGTTAATGTAAACTGAATCGTGAAATTTGAATTAACTCTCAAACATACATTACCTATGAACTGACATTTGTGTTTTTACTAATAATAATAATGGCTTACACTTGTAATGCGCTTTTTCAAAGCCTCTCAATAGTCATTATTCATTCATATCCACACTCATGCAGTCTGCCCACTGGGGCAGACTGATGGAAGCAAGGCTGCCAATCTGCGCCATCGGCCCCTCTAGGCAATGTGGGTGAAGTGTCTTGCCTAAGGACACAACGACAGAACTTGGTCTGAGCGGGACTCGACCCTCCGACCTTTGGGTTGGAAGACCAACACTCTAACCACTGAGCCACTGTCGCCCCTAAACACAAAACAGTACCAATTCCCTAAAATTGGGAGCAACATTTGCCAAAATGAACATGCTCAATCCATAAAAGTCCTTTATAATGTAACTAAAACGGTGTAATCAGTCCTATGGTTATTGCTGTATAGTGTTAAGTCACCTCTGCTCTTCATCTGATCCAATGACGTGTTCTCGCACACACAGTGTGCTCTTGGGAACCATCAGCTGTTCAAGATGGGTTCAATGAGAAATTTAAGACTGGGGGGACCCTGTAGTTGTCATATGTGTTATCTTCCAGAGGCACACCCCTGTTCTCAGATCACTTCTACATATGTGGAACATTTGTACCACATGAACTTTGCAGCATGTGTTTTACTATGTTTATTTATTTGATAATGTTAAGGCTTAAAAATTTTGTTTGCAACACTCAAACTTTAAGAGATGTTTTTGTTGTTCCTGTAGCACCTCCCTGTGGTGTGAATGCACATTACAGAGATTAGTGATCCCTCATTGCACTGAGCTCTTTTCTCATGGGGATAGGTGGAGGCTGCATAACCTTGATGCATCTGTAACAACATGTAATATTTACTGTGAATTATAGAACCGTGAGAGTGGAAATCAGCCGAATTCAATGTTAACACATCAGTTATTTTTTGATAGACTTTTCTGCCGCAATAATTCCCACATTTTTTATTTTACATTTATTCTCAATCTTTACATAAAAAGAGAAAATATTCAAACCAGGACTCTGCCACATTAGGGCATGGTTAAGGGGTCTACTTTGTTGGGGCAGCCAGGACTTGAGGATGCTTTCATTGTAGGGATCTCGCAGTATTTTATTTTATTCATTTATTTTCATTTTACCTTTATTTAATCAGGTAAAATGAGAACTAATATAATTTACAAATATGTACTTCATCAATTTATCGTTAAATAGAAAGGAACTGGAACCATATTTTTGGGGCTTAATATTTATTGTACTTTTTCTTTGCACAAGTAGAGAACTTTTTCTTATTTCCCCTAATTTAAGACTAGATCCAAGCTTATATATATCCTCTTTAGCTCATTATAGACAATTAATCAGTTACTATTAAAGTGTTTCATTGTGCTTTATTTTATTTATTTATTTATTTATTTTCAAATGTATTATACATGTATTATTTTTTATATATTATACATTTATTATAATGTTTTTTTTATTTATTTATATTTTTTTGTCTCTAAAGTCTACATAAACCTAATATATGAAGTACCAATATTAGTAGAAGGAGTATAATGTAATGGATGTATATAACACTCTAATATTTATACTTTGACAGCAATATGACCACTGGAGGCCCAACCAGCCGGACAGCTTTTTCGAGTCGGGAGAGGACTGTGTCGTGATGATCTGGCATGAGGGAGGACAATGGAACGATGTGCCATGCAACTACCACCTCACTTTCACATGCAAGAAGGGAACAGGTACTAACAAGCCCCAAACACTGTACATTCTTTATTTACAAAAAACAACATGTCATTCATTGATACTCTCCGCAGTGTCATGCAGCCAGCCTCCAGTTGTAAAGAACGCACGAGTGTTTGGAGCCATGAAGCCTCGTTATGAGATCAACACATTGGTGCGTTATCACTGTAATCAGGGCTTCATCCAGAGACACACCCCCACCATACGCTGTCGGGCCAATGGCCAATGGGACGTCCCTAAAGTCACCTGCATAAGTCGTGAGTTCCTTTTCTTCATGTTGACAATAGTGTGTTGTTGACCACATTTTAATTGTGTTTTTCTTTTCAAGCGGCCACGTATCACAAGGCATTGGTCAGACACCGAAACAAAGGAAACCAGCATCAGCTAAACAAGCACTTTAACCACCACCTCCATATCACAAAGAGCCACGGTAAACACAATCAAGACCAGAATAATGATGGCATTTTCCAGCGAATCTGGAATCCTTTTCAGCGGCTTCTTAATAAACAGTAACCTCAGGACCAGGGTCAGAACGATCACATGGGACCTTGAGTCAGGTTTCAGTTTAGGGTGTTTCTAACCTTTGGTGCAGGAGCATGGATAGAGAGAAACACTCTTGTCTGTGTCTCAATGCATCACTAAAACATATGGGTTATTTTTCTTAAATATGGCTCATTTAAGCACATCGGTGAGGTGTTTTATCTCACATGATCTCATTACTTCTGCTTAAAACTGCTCCATGGAGAATGTGAACTTCAATGCCTTCTGTGAAATAAAGAATCCAAATGTTAAATAAATTATCACAGCTGTTCAGGCTGTTTTTTAATTGTTTATAGATAAATGCGAAGAGTATAAACTTTAAGACATTATTGTGATTTTTATAGTTTATATAATTTTTATACAAAAGTTTTATACAAAATCCAGCACAAAGATGTTTTTTTAAAACAAAAAAGGGCGTCTGATCATAGACAATATTTAAGGGATAACAGTATAAAAAGGCACAGCTGTGTGTTTGTAGGTGGCACAAAACCATACTTTTTTGTACAGTAAGCCGTAATGTGCCTGGATCTCCTTTGTCATTGTGGGATGGTATGAATGGTTAATGTGCTCTTTACAGGCAATGTTTTCAATACTGCAAATAGGCCATTTAATTTAAATTATTTTATTCAACCTTTGAATGGACTGTGAGACTAGTGATGTCGTTCTGACTGTTTACTGAAACGGTGTTTAGGAACCTGATTTGTTTTATGCACAATACAAATGTCTTTATTTCCTCACCAGTCAATGCTTCAGACTGTGGTCTTTGCTTCAGATCTGGAATCTGTTGTATTGTACCAACATTAAATTGAGCTGTGAAATTGACTCTTTATGGAGACTAATCTGTCAGTAGAAGTTTGGTGTCACACTTTCATTTATTTCATGTCTTTTATTCCAAATGTATATATTTTGACAGTAAATATGCAAAATTGCAACAGGTCCATGCAGTTAAGTAAAGACACAAGAGCTTATTTGTATGTTAGTCTTATCATAATCAAGTTACTATCTTTGTCTTTTGTCACTGTCAGATATTTGTGCAATAAAATGGTGAATTTAAAACTTATTTTCCCTTTTTGTTAGAGTACATATTTATATTGTTTATATTGTTTGCAACCCCTCATTTTTGCAATTTCTCGACACATTAGAGAGCACTCTTAACCTGCCCAGTTTATTCACAGGCTCCAAGTGAATACATGCACATGAAACAGCTTATTAACATCTGTATTTTGTCCAAATAAGTGTTTTTAAAGGTTCATGAATGGTCTGGGTGTTCAGTGGGAACAACACTTGTGCAACAACCAACTCCTCATTTGAAAACACATGGAGCCCACATTACAGAGAAACACAAACAGTCCTGCTTTAGTCCAGAGCAGTGCACTGAATATGTAAATGTGTAAACTGCAGTGTGAAAGCTCATAGGTAGAACTAGGTGATACTGTAATTAAAATTGAATTGTGATCTAATCCCTGTGGTCCTGCTATTCTGATATCATGATTCACTTTCTGCTTAATTTTCTGTATTTTAAGTTGAAACACAAGCACTTTTCACCACCCAGTCCTATTGGCTTCTTGTCATGCGCTGAGTGAGTGACAGGTAGATTCAACTAATCACAGTCCAGTGTGAACGTTCTTAAGAAGCAGATTAATTTATTTACCTCTTCAAGACAATGTAAAGATACATGTGTACATGAATCATGATATAATAGAAACCATGATCGAGCTCCAATAGCCAATACAAAACAGACCTAATCATGGCTCATTTTATTGTCCTCACAAGACATGACTTCTGATACAAAAGCACTCATTTTGAACCTGTAATTGTTAACGTGATCTAACAAAAGAAGCATTTTGCAGTTTGTTTAATTAAATCATAATTTTATCTCTTGCGTCATTGTTTTACATGAGTTTATCAAGCACTTGTTCAACGATAAGACCATAGCATTACCACTTCATTCGACTGATCCGTAGCTTTTCGAGGATAAAGCCAAGTAAAACTTCAGTACAGCCAAAGTGGATGACCTCAGAATTTACCAGATGGGACTGTTTAACTATTAGCCTAAAAAGGAAGTTCACATATCATGGTAAATGTGAGTGGCTTCTATCTGCAGACAAACGGTATATATTGCTAAAATCACTGCTCCTATTAGGCATGGTCATAAATAGTATATCTCTGTTTTGTTTACAGTGATTTTATATAAGAAAAAGTCATGTTAAACTGTATAAGGCTACATTTGGCTTTTTACTAAAATAAACTAATTTTTATCAAAAATAGCAGTTTGTTGATTAGCTCTATGCTGTGTGCTTTTCCATGCACAAGGCTATAGATGCAGCCAAAAATATCTATTTTAAGTGTTACATATCATCTACGTTTTAGCAATTCTTACCATTGGTTTTACATAGCCTAAGAGTGCCAGGCATGTTGTATTGCTGAATCAGAACTACTAAAACTACACACTACTCTAAAAAGTCCTTTAGTCCCTTCATTATTTTTTGTGCTGTAAAAAATAGGGGTTGTATATTTTATGGGCTGTGAAACTTGTTTAGTTTTAAGTAAACAGATAAGACCTGTTATAGACACCATGAGGACATAACGATATTGATATACATTAAAATAATATCAAAGGAAATACGCAAGGTAATGGACACTAGTGTGGTGTATTCACAACCTTTAGAGGCTGTTACATCAGTTACGTTTTTTTCGTAATGTTTGGTCCAAATCATTCATAATAAAAATAAAATACAGAAGGATTCAATACAAAGTACCAGTAGTAGCACCTTGTTGTCACAGACAGTAGGACCAGGTCCTTTTCTTTCAATGTTGTGAGCAGCTAAAAATCATGGCTTTTTTTACTTGCAGTTCTATTAAGTGCCAAGTTTTAGTGCAACCGTAAGACTTGTTTCTGTAAGGCTCCCTTATGTCTGTTTATCAGCAACAGTTAATATGAGTGTTACTGCTCCCTTCCAAAACTTCAAAGGCATAGATTAAATAATAAGACCTTAAATAGAATGTGTAAACTCTCCATCAGAACATCAGATTTTGAAGCACCAGAAACTCAATTTTTGAACATTTCAATGAAATTGGCATCACAGTTTAGTTGATATGACATATATGGCCTTATATGACATATATGGCCTTATATGACATATATGGCCTTATATGACATATATGGCCTTCATTATTCACCCAGTCTCTTCTTCTCTCTTTAGTTTGCACTTGTCTCAATTGGGGCCTTTGAAGCAGTACACTCCATAGAGCTTGTGCTTTTTGTCAGGGAAGCCATTGAAGCGCACAGCGGCCTCAGTGGGGCTACAGCGGCGCCGCGGGTTGGATATGGGGTAACGCACACTGCCATCAGCCAACCACCCTGCATCACAGCGGTCATAGCCGAGGAGCTTCCAGGCAGCAAACATCTGACCCACTTTGGCAATCTGAGCACCATCCTTCTTACAAGCCTGCACTGCCTCATCATAGGTCAGTTTGGAACGCTGGATCAGGTAGTAGAATCGACCTTAGGGGAAACAGCAGTAAAATTATGTTATTGGTGCAAAAAAAAAACAAAAAAAACATCCACATTCTGTTAGAAACTTTAGAGGGAACATGAACATCAGTCTTACCTTTGTAGTGGGATGTGAAGCAGAAGACATCATAGTGGTTCTTCTCTTTGTCCCGTACTCCATAGTTGCGTACTCCTGGTACAGTATTCCTTCCTCCGCAGGGTTCTCTGGGTGTTGTGATGGGATACTGCACTGAGCCATCACTCAGCCAGCCAGCATTGCACCAGTCCATCCCTCCCCTCCAAGCATCATAAAGCTGATCAAATGAGGCCACAATGGCATCCTGGTCACGGCACGCCAACTCTGCATCGTAGTAGTTGAGGTTATAGCGACCAAGGCGAGGAAAGTAGGGGAAAACCACACCTATGCACCGATCCAAGAAGAACAATACGTGAGCATCATGTACTGTATCAACAGTAAAAAAATAAGAGAAATTCCATACCCTCTAGGTCAAGAGACACTACTGCTGTTGCATCCTCCAAACCATCAATAACTTCACACTTGTATTTCCCATAATCCTCCAGGGAAATTTCTGTGATGACAAGTGATGCGTCTGATGGAGAAGTGTTGAGTAAATGGACACGCCCATGAAAACGGCCATAACTTCTTTTGTGAAAATCCATGGACACAAAGACGTCCACCTTTAACAAAATGAACAAATATTATTGGTTCACTCAGATCCTCACAAATACAGTGATAGATGTCTTTACACAGGTAAGTGTCATCAGTAAAACAGTATTTCTGCCCATTAGTAACAGTTTCCATAATTGTAATCATAATAATAATCCTCCACTGATCTGAAGGTCGACGGTTCGACTCCCAGCCCCCACAGGCACATGCGGTTGATGTGTCCTTGGGTAAAACACTTAAATAAGGTCCCTGGTGTAAAGCTCTTTGAGTGCCCATTGGAGGTAGAATCTGGGACTATTCCATCAGATGATGTTTCATATTTACTCATTCAACACACTTTGTCATACACATTATGTGTACAGTAGTCACAATAATGTTTATACATGTTTTGTCACAGTGCATGTATTACGCTATGTAGAGTCGGTGGAAGAACTAACCTCTTTGAGATAGTCAGAAGTCAGCTTTGTCCATTTGATCCTCATCTTGCGATTGGGTGCAAGATTTTCATCTCTCTTAATCTTACAGGGTAAAGTAGCATTCCCACCTCGTCTAGTGATCACCTTGGATGGCTCTGCCAACGCAGAGAGTCGAGGACCGTTCTCTGCAAAACAGTTACATTTAAATATCTTACTGACTTAGAACATTGTGTTGTTTTTGTATAATTAAAAATACTAAATCTAATATCCTGATGAGTCTGTTATCCTCATCACCATTCACTCTATATTTAAAATAAACTGCCGCAGGAGCAAGAGGCTCCAGTCACTGAACTAATGGCACATTGATTTTACTCTGGACATGTGCTTAGAGGCAGCACCTGCATTTTCCTATTTTTTTTTTTTTTATTTTTTTTTGCAGAGTCTCACAGTTAATATGCATAGTCACATGACTCATTGTAATACAAAACAGTTCTCTGCTTACTGCTGTTTAATCATGTACAACAGAATTAATTGTGAGTGTATATTTGTAGCATTTGGATCTGTTAGTGCAGAGTGAATCAGACGTTTGTATAAGATTAGTTCTCTCCGAGCTGACGACCCTCCACATAGTGCCCTTATCAGTGGTGCCACAATGCTCTGATTAGCAGAGGACACAGAAGACACAGCAGAGTGTGGGAAACACAAAACAGAGATTGCATTTTCTTATGAATGAACTCACCTACAACATAGATGGTCCTGGAGTGCTCTAGCTCAGGATACAGTGCGTCTAACTGTCTGAGAGTTTGTAGGGCTGATCTGTCGGCTGCAACCACCGAAAGCAAGACTAAGATTGGCAAACAAATCATCTTTGGTCAAAGTGGCAGATGGTTCACACTGCAGAGAAACACAGTACAAGTGCAAAGAAATGTCACGATAAATACATGAGCATCAAGCATTACTCTGCAGTACACCGGGCATTTCTATCCTTAGGACATTTTCTATCTGCAATGCTGTGCCTCTCTGCAAGAACTCTGATAATGCTAAAGGAGAGTACCCTGCATCCTTTTGCTTTACACACACATCCAGCCTATAAAGCACTACCTCAGTGAACTCATCTGACACAAATGCCAAACAGTAAATGATTATATACATACTGGGCAGCAGACGTGTCATCCAGCAACGCAAGGATGCAGCATACTGTAGAGCATGGCAGCAGCAATCAAAGTCCACAACTTCAATGAGACGGTCACTGTGCAGCATTTCCCCACTGAGCGCATTCACCTTACGCACACACACACACGCACACATGCGCACACACACGCACACACCTCACTGCAGCCACTCCACACTCACTAGCGCACACATACAATAGAAATAGACAATAGAAATGTGCGATCAATATTCACCCCACATTATGTTCTACACACATTATCATTTGTCCATTTTTATGCTAGTACGGTTTTGGCTGTTAATGTCTCATATGTTTTATTATTATTGTAATTAGACAATAGACATGTGGTTTCTACATTCAAGTGAAAGAGTACTGGCTTCAAAATAATAAAGCAAGTACAAATTAAAAGCATAATAACAACGACTCACTTTAAGCTACATTTTTGCTGCCAAGGTTTTATTTTACTCTAGTTGGCCTTATTCCATGCTGTATGTTCAGATGTATCTCTGTCTATTAGTATTAGTCTCCAGGGCTCCCCGTGCCTCCACCCTCTTTATCTCCATTCACTCTTAAACTGCTGATGTACAGGCCCCTCAGTGAGATCTGCAGTCAGCAGAAAGACACTGCAGCACACACTCATGTTTAACTCTGAGGTGGTGGGGGGCTCGTCCATGCTATGACTATAGGAAAAACTGTTCAGTATTGAGTCTTTAAGACAGGAGTTGCTGGTGTGTGAAATAAAAACAAGGGGATATGCACAAAAAGGCCTGTGCTGTTCCATTAGCAGGTGTTAACTATAAAGCAGCATTTATAGAGCTCTGTGTGTAGTTAAGAGACTTGCTAGTGTTTGATCTGTGGAAAGGATAACAGATTACTAAAGCATGTGCCCCATAACTGACCATAACACAACTGCTTCTGTGTAGAGCGTAAACAAGGCGAGGTCTTTTCAGGCCAGGTGTGTTCACGTGTCCTCTCCTTGTCCTCAACACACACACACTTCTGTCAGAGCCATTCACCAATGGAGTCATCAAAGAACTCCATTATATGAAGTCCTGTGTAAAAGCAGATGTATCGCAGGTTGCTTATAAGAATCCATTGTTTACAGACCACAGGCTTGTTTTATCCATGTTTGGTCATATTTTTAGTTTAGCTCTTAGTGGTGTATTTACATTTCCTCAGTAAAGTGTTCCATTACAATGTTTACACTGGATTTTTATGAACCACATGTCGCCATTTCACTTGAGAACTTACTTTCTGTAATCTAAATATTATTTATGATTATTTACACTTTTAGAGTGTTTTCCTTTGACACACCTCCACTCAAGGCCAAAACCAGATTCGATGTTTTACAAGTTTTATAATCAAAACTGGCCATTCATTTGCCTTTGCACATCAAAACCTGTCTCTCTGTAGCTGCAGCTTGTCACCTAATTTCTCTGAAATTTTGTTTTGTTAAACAAAATCTAATTTCATTTTGGAAAAAATAATAATGTATATTATGAGAGCCACAATTTTTACTGCAAATCACCAAATTATTCCAAATGTACCTACACAACCACTCTGGCATTTTCCTGAAGGGTTGACACTTTTTAAAATGCACGGTCATGACACATGCAACAGGGCTGTTTACTGCTAAGAAAAACAACCGGTATCATCAAGCACTCAGAGAAGATTTCATAACCATCATTTCTGAGGTTGGAGTTGGGACATTTCTCTGCTCAAAATGCCTTTAAAATTAGTCACCACCAAGATATAATAAATATCATTTTACTACAGTGTCATGTTCTACACTGTATTCCTCCAGTGTCCAAAGTCACTTGCATGATTTGCTTTTTGGGTTTCATTCAGATATTGAGTCTTTATAAACACAGTGTTAACTATAGTAGGGAACCTATAAGATTTACAGAGAAAAACGTGTAAACCATTGAAACCATTCAAATGAACCAGAGCTGCAACTATGGAGCGTGGTGCCTCCCAGTTTTCATAAACCTATTGATGCTATGTGTTACATATGAACATGGGCATGGCTGACATATGGCATGAGTGACCTGATAGACATTTGAATGAAAAGCATGACGGTCACTCCTGACTACGTAATAGCTAGTATAATCCACACCAAATGTAAAACAACACATGTTGTTTGTGAATCAACGCAATCACAGCAACTAAGCTGTTTTCAGGGATCTTCAATGCTGGGTTGTTTATAATAAAAAAATGTTCATGCTTAATTTCTCTGAAGCTAACCACGCTAGTCATCCAAGCTTGGGACTGACAAAATGTGTTAGGCACGGAACCCCTAAGGAGCTGATTATTGAAAACATAAAAACTTTAGTGAAACAAGAACGATTTGGGTCTACATATACTGCAAATGGTGGGAAAGTAACCCCCATTCTACTTGTTGAATGTATGTGGCTGCATGTTTTTAGGGCAGGGTACAAACATCATATTTACACTGAAAATAAAAATTGGAATTCAAAAATAGCCAAGCACATTTCGTTACAGCACAGTTTAAGTGTTCAACACACACTGAAAGTGCTATGTACAATTTCTGACGTCACTGTCACACCACCTGCTACAAAGAGGTCTCAGTCAGAGCACATTGGGCCTATGATGCCATGACACAAAATGGGTGGAAACCAACACATTACAATTTCCGCTGAAAATGCTGTTACAACCGCAATGCATTTAAAATGAACAGAATAAATGAATGATCTGCAATACTGAGGGTAAAATATAATTTACTCTTATGTGCTCCACTGTTTCATTCCCAGTTTGTCCTCAGTTCATCAAATCTATGATTTTTTTAGAACGTTGTTTTGAGAGATTACTACAACTTGATTTAAAATCTTCTTCTTTATCCTTTCCTTAATAAGTGAAACCGGAATTACAGCCACATAGGAACCACTCCTGAACAGCATGTTGTATTAAGATCCACTCTGTCACCTCTGCTCTCACCCGAGTCTCCACTGCCCCCCACCGTGTCAGATAATTTATGATGCTTTTTCCTCGGCCCACCTCTGTGAAGTCACACAGTTAAAAGTGTTGTGCCTCTTCATTCCACAGTAACTCCATGTTTTCAAAGACATGGTTGAAGGTTTTATCTATGTTTTATATGGCCGCTTTAGGTGTCAGAGGTGAATTCCTGGGGTCATGGGTCAGCAAAGCTCACCAAAAATGATATTACCAGACCTAAAGCATTAAGATTTAGTTACTTTTTATTTATGACCTGCCATGGACCACGAATAAATTCAACCAAAAGACGAATCATGTTGTTTTCATGACTAATGCTGACAAAAAAACAAAAACAAAAAAATCACCAGAAGAACAATAGTAATTTAATTATTGGGTTAAAACAAATATCAGACACAGCTGCCTTTTATGAAAGAGTGGGACAACAATGATAACAACATTGATAAGAAGATTTTATATGAGAATGCCTTGAACAGGGAGTAGAAAAGTTGGTGGCACTGGGAACAATCCTCATTGTACCTCACATAAATTCACCAAAGGCCAATGAGGGGCATAAGGGCACCACGCGGGGTCAGGGTGGAGCCACCATGTCTAAGCCAAAGCTCAGAGATAGAGATTTGAGGGAATAAAATTTGCACACAGGCTTGAGGCTGTCACCTCTAAATCACTTGGCCTCTGCTCTGCTGAATTTGCTTAACCACAACTATGAAAACTCTCACAAATATGTCGCATGTTCAAGTGGCAAGAGTTTAAATTTTTACTCAGCAGTTCAGAACAAGGCTGTCCAATTATCAGGATTAAAACAGGACATCATTTATCAATAGCAACACTGATAACATTTAACACAAGAGTAGGCATAGGTAGGTCCTGCAAGCAAGCAACACACAATGACTGAACAAATAGACTAGTGAAAAGAGAGAGATTGTATTTTCTCCTCCGACGTAGTGTACATGTCAAAATACAATTATTTGTCAAACTATTTCTTTACATTTAAATAGGGATTTATTGTAGGCAACATTAATCATGCGTTACCTCAGTTATGGATAATGCGATAATGTCCCACGATAAGGTTGGATTCCGCAGGTCAATCACAGATATTTTCCCTCGTGTAACAGGTCCAACAATGAGTCCTCACCAACTAGCGGACTGATGCGCTCTCACGCTCCTCCCCGCGCGCCAGGATGGGGGTCTGGGCAGGTGACCGGTCCACTACAGGGGCCACTTTCAGCGACTTCCCTGAAAATGTCGTCACAGAGTGAGCAATTAAATGAACAGAGTAAGTCAGAGCTTTCTTTTTGCAGAACATCGCTGCAGAGGTGCCTCAGCTGAGAGCTTCTATTATGAAACAAGAGCTGCCCACGCCCTCCTCTGACATTTCTATCCAAAGACCAGCTTCATTGCACAACATGTTGACTTTTTACCCTTTTGAATTTTTTTTATGCAAAGAATATTTTGACATAAATCTGCAGACTAAGTAATTATCTGTTCAAGTTTAAGGCCATGTGTAGACTAGCCTACACTAAATTCACTCAATGTAGAAAATATTTAATGTATAAAACAACAGCAGAAATTAATCCAGAATATCTATATCTAAATCTCTCACTCTTTCTCTATACCACATGTGTCAAACTCAAGGCCCGGGGGCCAAATGTGGCCCTCCACATCATTTTATGTGGCCCTCAACATGGTAAATTAAAAGGTATGATGGTCTTAACATGTCATTTTATCAAAAGATATGTCGTTACACAACCATATTTTTACATCTATGCCAATTAATATGCAATATTTGAAACTTGAATAAGTAATAAATACAGAAACAGTTAATTAACAAGTTAAAAAGTAGTTACATCTATTTAACATCTGGCCCTTTGAGGACAGCCATTTTGCTGATGTGGCCCTGTGGTGAAAATGCGTTTGACACCCCTGCTCTATACACTCACACACACAGTTTAGAAGACATACATTTTCATTTACGTTTTGTGACTTTTCAATTTATCCAGACTTTTTGACATATATTGCAATTGAAATGTAACTTAACTGGAAGAAAATGTGACACTGGGCAAACATATGTAGCACTACTGCAAACAAGATCTAGGATGACCCACAATTACATCATTTGTTATGTTACAAGTCTTCTACCCAAGGATGTTTCTCATGTTAGATCTATGATGAGGATTGTTTTATGGCTATTTTTAACACACTGGGATTATACAAAGTTCTCAAACCCTCATCCCAGAATCAATACTTTTGCCTTTCAAATAATTTGATTAGCATACCATCTTTGTTCAGTTAGGGTTTAAGGTTAGTGGTGCTGTAAACCCTGCCCCATTAACTGTGCCATTGTGCGGTCACTGCTTCTCCATTAGACCGTTGAAGGCATAAAAGTTGAAAAGGTCAGCAATCAGACAGCGCTGTAAGCACAAAGGCTTTGTTGAGCAAGATTGGTCTGTAGTAAACTAATTGCTACCAATACACGGCTGTCTTGTAGCTGACTTTGCACATCAAAAGATTTACCACTTACTCTCTGAAGACAATGGTCTGTAAAATAATATATGTCTGCACTTTTGATTGTTTCCTACCAGCTAAAAGAGACTTGTTGCAATGTGTCTGAGTATACAAGGGGTCTTTCTACAAGTTTGGGGTGGGGGTTAAGGGAATTTGGTTTAATGACATGAACGCATAGTTGCCTAACACTAGGATTTAATATGCTTGGAGTAACCACCACACCCTTTCTGTATGAAGAGCCATTCACAATTCATCAACATCAAGAAGAAAATATGTTAAATGGCCTATGCTACTGACATTCACATCATCCACAATGAATCCAGCCAAACCTGCCCAGGGATTTAATTTGTTTCAGGTTTTCAATTTGTGAACAAAATACTTAAAGAAAACATAGATTAAGGTTACAAAGTTTGTTGGTCCAAACACAGAAGGTGCTTTTTGAGGCAAGCCCAGGTCTCACTCCACCCTGCCCCCATCCTCACCCTCCAGCTGCCCGGATGTGGACAGGGATAAATGTCCAGCCTTGTGCGTACCCCACAGGTACTGCAGCGGCTTTCTCAAATGTGGTTTCTATAGAAAGATGTCTCTGTTTGAGCCGATGATTTTGGATCTAGCAAAGTCACATTTGGCTCCTTAGCAAGATTTGGGTACAATTTGCTTGAAAGAGGAGATCTGAAATGTTGGCTATAGGACAAACATAAGTTCAAACGGAAATGCAGCAGACAGTACAACTCAAACTCAGCTCAAAAGCAAGAGAAGTTCACTCATGGTGTGTAGTCATGAACACTGTCAAAAAAAAAGTCATCACCTGGATTTAACTCAGCAAATAGGTACGAGCCTCCTATTGGATAATTACTGCATGGGCGATTATCTTTCTGAGGTCAGCTGAGTGCCTGAATACACTGAATGACCAGGTTATTCCATCAATGGATTTTCTCTTCCCTGATGGCACGGGCATATTCCAAGATGACAATTCCAGGATTCATGTGCTGGAGAAGCTTTGAGCAGCGTCAGACTCGACCATCATCAATGCAACATCTTGGTGAAAAATGTATGCAACACTGGATGGAAATAAATCTTATGACATAGCAGAAGCGAAATCGAAAGAAAACACAGTTAATGCGTGCCGTAATCAAAGCTAAAGGCGGAACAACAAAATATTAGAGTGTGTGACTTTTTTTTTTTTGGTGGCTGACTTTTTTTTGGCCAGGCAGTGCATAAAGGGTTTAGGCTAAATAAGCCTATTACTTTTTAGTCAGTGAGGATGTGGAGAGGAAATCCTGGGTGTTTTCTGGAACAGATAGGACTTGTGTCCCACCAGTCTCTATCTGAGCTCACAGATGTGGGGAAAGAAACACTTGGAGATAAGGTGAGACTGAGTGGCACCTTAAACTGTCAAAGTGAGGACCGACATTTTTTAAAGAACTTAACCATACAAATACATACCTTACAATTGGAGTGTTAGACTAAATCTTAAAGAAGAGTATGTTGCTAATGATAATGAATGACATGTTGTAACACTAAATAAAGCCTACTTGTCTAAGTACCTTTCTAGCAGCATACTTTTACTCTATTATTTGAGTAATATTTTACTTAAGTAAGGTTTAGTTAATCTTCCGACTGTGAGTAGGTCTGCAAGTGACAAAAGCTTTATGTTGGCAATATTAAATTATTTGAATATGTGTGTTTCTTGCACTGCTCCTTCAGATATGGTTTTGTTTTTTGTACCTATCCTTTGAAAATGCCATATTTTGTGCATTATTTAATCAATCATTATTTTTTTCCTTCAAATTACATTAACTTTAAATTGTAAATCAGATGTTACAGTACAGCAGTTACACATACTTGAGTAGTAGTTTTCCCACATACTTTTTAGTCTTACTTGAGTAATTTCTTGGACTAACTACTTTGTACTTCCTCTTGAGCAATATTATTGAAGTAACATTACTCTTACTTGAGTACACCTCTGGTGAGTTTTAGGGTTTAGTCAATAGACTAATAGAAATGATCAGATTCCACATTGTGCATTTACCTTTTGGATATATCATGGCAAAGTACAATCAGTCATCATCAAAAAGAAAATCTGGCTCCTGCCCCCATCTGGGAGTATAACATTCATCATGCGAGGGGTGTTCTAGCTACGTGTATCTCTATGGTAGAATGTTCAGCAGTTACCATGGAGACAGGAGTGTTTGAGCAATATGAGCGTTCATGGTCCTGTTTAGGAGGTTGATGTTCATAAAAAAGGTGAGACTGACTGACTGAAAAGTTGTTGGCTAATGGTAGCAAGCTTGTGACTGTAATTTTAGGTGTGACATAGTGTTTAACAATATAAATAATCTCACCTGTTATAGTTCCAGATAATTGAGTTCTTCATGGTCAGATTGTTGTCATATTAACTTCAGATTAAAGTCTAATTTGAGTAACAGAGCTTCAGACAGAGCAGTGCCTTCAGCAGCATTACCCAGGGAAAGTTGATGACAAAGTCTGAACAGATCCACGCTTTTGACATGGGCATTGCCAACAAAATGCCACTAGGGGTCACTATTGAACTTACTTTTCATATTGATGAAAGTGAGAAGCTGATAACATATTATTAATAATCCAAGATGTTAACATTGGTTGTTGAAACAATACACCACAACAGAGGAATGTTATCAAGAATCTTAACCACCAGAGTATTTATTATGAATCTATGCATTCAAACACCCGGATGACGAAAACCAATCAGCGCGTGTTTTACTGCTGCCTAGTAACCACAGACCAATGAAATGATTTGTGTGAGCGAGCGCGGATAAAGGGATTTGTTGTGTTTCTTTGGATTAATGTTTTGGATTTGAGACCCGTGTATCTGCTCTTTTCTTATAAAATACTCGTCGTTAACTTCCGGAATGAGTCTGTCCCTGAGGTAAACCGGTCACAAACACGTTCACTTAAATCAAATGCATGTAGCATGTTTCAAGGCTTTGTTTTGGATGGCTAACTTCTATGCTAAGCTTGTGGCTAGCATACTCTTGTTTGTTCTTTGTGGCCAAATTGATGTTTATTGATTGATTTCTTACAGTGTTGTTACTATTGATCCCATAGTAATACTTTGTACTGTCGCTAAACACGTTAAATGTGTTGACGTGACTTCAGGGAGAAGCTCCTGTTTGTGTTTGCGCCATTTGATTGTCTTTATGTGGAGTTAATGTTGAATAAGTTTAAAGCCATACTGTGAAATATTCGAGGCAGAACAACATGTCCAAGCAGCTGGCGGACCTCCACCAGAAAAGTTCCACAGTGCACCTGTAATATTACATGATGGAGCAGCATGCAGTTAATGCTTGTTGTCTTTCAAATCGGTTCAACTAAAATAACCGATGCTTTTTTCTGCAGAACTGAACTTGCTGTGGACAAAACTAAACGCAAGAAAAGAAGAGAGCTCACCGAGGATCAGAAACACGAAATAAAAGAGGCGTTTGAGCTGTTTGACACGGACAAAGATAAAGAGATAGACTACCATGAGCTTAAGGTAGGCAATGCAGTATTTTATAGTCATTATGCCTTCATTAATTATTAGTTTATATGGTGGGAGGTATGCCAATAAAATCATGATTTTTCAGAGCCAAGGTCGCGATTTTAATTTAATCATAATTCATGCAGTTAGTGATTTTATTTAGAGATTTAGTTTTTATTTAATTCACCTGTAACTTATGACAGAGGCCGACCAGTAAGAGGAGTGTGTAAGTGTTTCTTACCAAAAAAGCAGTGACTTGACATCAGACAGTATCATTAAATAATAGAGGGATAAGATCACAATTTCAGTTTAAGTCTGACTAGTACATCACTAGTAAGTAATTTTAAGTAATTGTTTTGCACAACATGCTATTCAGTAATGAAAGTCTGCATTTTGATATTAAGAAGCATCAATACTAATTACAAAGTTTGTGACCACTGCAGGTTGCAATGAGAGCTCTTGGATTTGAAGTAAAGAAAGTGGATGTGTTAAAAATACTAAAAGACTACGACAGAGAGGGGAATGGAAAAATTACGTTTGAGGATTTTAATGAAGTTGGCAAGTATTTTTTCTTTATTTTTAATTTTAACTTATTTAAAATGATAAGCCTTACAATTGCAAACTCTTCCCAACAGTAACAGACCGAATATTGGAAAGAGACCCAAAGGAAGAGATCTTAAAAGCTTTCAAATTGTTTGATGACGATGAATCAGGGAAAATCAGTCTGAGAAACCTGAGACGGGTCGCACGGGAACTTGGAGAAAGCATTAGTGATGAAGAGCTGCGCAGCATGATTGATGAGTTTGATATTGATGGAGATGGAGAAAGTAAGTGACCCACACTACACCACCACCTTGGCTGGTTATAAATATAACATTGTTGTAGTGAATGTCAATTAACGCAGCAGACTGAGAATAGAACTGAATAGTAGGCTGTAACTAGTCTCTGATATAATCTCTTTTTTTATAATGTCTTTTTTAGTAAACCAGGACGAATTCCTTGCAATTATGACGGGAGAAACCTAATACTTCTCTGGAAAATTCTGAGGACCTTTCCTGAACAGTTGTAAACCATATTTGAGAAACCTCCATATAAAAGACTTATACAATTGTAGATTTTCATGGGACTTCACCTCATCATTTTTATAATGGCATCATCTCCGCTGTCAAGAAAAAGTACATGTCTTGTGTCTCATCTCACCTTAATTTAGCAAAGTGCATTGTTAAATATTTTACAATACCTTCTCTGGAGAAATATTGTGTATATCTGTCAAAAATGTGTTTTTCAAGTTATTGTATTTATTTTTTATAGAATCATTAAAGATGACGTGGAAAAAAAATCCCTATTTGGGCTCTCACTTAACTGTTCTATTCTAGTTGCCCGCTAGAGGGAGCTACACATTTACAGTCTGAACCATAGACTGCTAGAACTCATCACATCTCACTGGACTGCTTATTTAGGAGATTACTCAATTGCAAATAACCAAAACAAATATGTTTCCAGGGACTGCAGATGTAAAATAGCCTTTCATTTCTCAATGAAAGGCTAAATATTCAATTTGAAACGGTAAAGAAAATAGGACTTGAAAAGAATTCAGGATTTAAGATATTGCCTAAAGCAGTGCCCTTATTCCATTTGCATGTGCATGGACGTAGGACTGCTGGGGTAAAGGGTACTGTTTCCCCAAGGTCCAGTGCATTGAGGGTCCCTCACAAAGTCTGATATCCATTTTTCATAAGTGTAGGCCCAACAGGATGGTTTGTACCCAGGGCCCAGAATTTTGTGCTACACCCCTGTCTATGTGACCACAAAGTCTATTGACAGGTCCCGAGCTAAACTATATTGCTTTGTTAATAACCTTATCCAAACTAGTCAGAACAGAATGACAGAATGAGGAAGTCTGTGGTGTTCTGTTGTGTAACTGAAGCCTAATGTTTCAGAAAGATTATGAAGTTACTCTGTATATAGAGTTGACTGAAAAAATCTGAATGTCTGCTGCTGTAGAGATGATGATGATGATGATGACGCCCATCCAACCTACATGTAGCCATCACTGCTTAGACAGACATGAGTTGCCCTTGCTTTGTCACATGCTCAGCTGTTGGTCCCTGACCAGAGCAACACATGCTCCAGAAATAAACCAGTCCAGTTCCTCCCCAGTTACAACCTCCGCCCCCCATGGTTTCCACTCCACCAGTTTGCACACTCTCACAAATGTATACACTCTTATTTGTATTGGCTGCAATCATCTCTCCTGATGAGAATTCTAAAAATACATCAGTCTCGCTGACCTCGCAGCGTGTAATTGCTTTTTAGTTTGGGGGTATACCTACAGATAGGAGATACTTTATTAATCCCAAGGGAAATTGCAGTGCAGTCTGTTGCTCAGATTCAAATATTACATACATAAAAAAGAATCATTAGGTGTAAATACACAGTCAATGAATAAGTAGAAAAAGTGCTAAGGTGTTAGAGGCACTGACCAGAGCACTGTTTAGTATCATGAGCTGACTTAGGCTCCTCATATATGGGAACTAAGGACAGGAGCACTTGTGTGAGCACAATTTGAAGATATTAATAATATAATAGTACATAACTCTTATATAGCACTCTTTGTGACACTCAAACATGATTCCAGACAGATCAAAACAGAAAGACAGAATAACGTTTTCTGGCACAAATCATTCCAACATTCTAAAATTTCCTGGCTTTCTTGTCTTATTTGATATACCATGTATACATATATATAAATATGTCTTTTTTCCTGTATTTATAACTTTGACAAGGAATCTTTTATTTTGAATAGTTGAAGCCATACACTGCATTGCGTTTGCATAGTAAGCGGCAGTAAAGTGTCTCATTGGTAACCAGAGTTCTTACGCTTGTGTCCACCTGTCAGTCATTAGAAGAGCTATGCTGTCCATGTGACAACACTTACCCTCTGACCCTCACTGAGACAAGGGCACCATGGGGACACACCTCTGGGCTGTTTACTGGCACGTTTGGAGAGATCTTTGATGGCATTAAATTATTCCATCATAACTGTAATGAATGTGCTTTAAATTGATTAAAGACTTTCCAGATATTTGTAATCAGATCAATTAATGAGTAATGTCATTTTTACTTTTGAAAAGACTTGTAGATTTCAGGTTTATGACACATGTCACAGCTGAGGGTGGCAGGGGTGTCCAGCCAGGTGGAGGCCCTCACCTTTAACCCTTCTCACAAGTATGGCTTCAAACTATGCGGCCACTGGGATGTCAACAGTAATGCATAATGGCAACGGGTCTATGAATGTAGTCATTTCAGCTAATTAGCAGAGCTCATAGACTGACAATGATTAGCCTTTTGTGAGGAAAATTGGGCTTAATGTCATTGATGCCTTCTAGTGTGAAGAAGGAGGCAAAGCAAGTTTATTTGTATAGCACAGTTTGTACTCAAAGTAATTAAAAATGCTTTACAGATTAATCCATTGATTTTGTGCTGCTTATCTGAGGCCGGGTCGCGGGGGCAGCAGTCTAAGCAGGGACTCCCAGACTTCCCTCACCCCGGACACGTCCTCCAGTTCCTCCGGTGGGACCCCAAGGCATTCCCAGGCCAGCCGAAAGACATAGTCCCTCCAGTGTCCTCTTCCCCGGGGCCTGAACAGATGCCTGAGCCACCTTAACTGCTTCCTCTCAATGTGTAGGAGCAGCAGCTCTACTGAGAGCTCGGTCACATGGGATGCTTTACAGATTAAGAAAAGCATTAAAATAACAATATGATAAATCAAAACATATTCACAAATAATCATCATAACATAAACATTAAAAGAGAAGAGTGCAGAATAAAAACCTTTCAGTCATATGCACAGCTAAATAACCATTTTGAGCCTGGATTTAAACATTGTCAAATAGATGCCTCTCTCACATCTTCAGGAAGTAATAGTTATATAATAAAAAATAGATAAATCATATGAATAATAGTTAAAATGTTTCTTAGGTAAAATTTGGCTACTTCTATTTTAATATAATAATTGGAATACTCCTATTTCACATTCAAAACAATTACAGAAATATAAAATAACAAAAAAATGCAATGCAAATCTGACCAGTACCTGTGCATACGGCATAGAGTGGACTCAGACGTGAGTGGGGAATGCCTAGAGACATGCTGTGGATTGTGAGTTATGCCTGGCAGTTGGGTGAGGATGGATTCGTTTACACTCGCTCATGGCTTTCACAGTAATATTATCCGTCAGACAGCCCAACTTCAGTAAGCTCAAACTACTCTGTATAGGATCAACTATGAAATCAACAAAACAACAGACAAAAAACAGTTGTCTTTTTAACAAACTTGACAAATCTGAAAACTGTGACAAAATTTGCTCCTATACCTCCAATTATAATTTATTTTTGGTTTGCACATCTGGTTCAGCTCATTGCTTCTGACGTAGGTTGTTTATTTTCCTCCAACACCTTGTCGACCTCCTACACAGTCCACCTACATGCACAGCATGGATGCACACCACCAAGCACCAATAATATATTATTACCAAGCATAAACCAATCAAGTTCCTTACAGAGAGTGCCTCTGTCAGGTCAACACTATGTAGCAATCATAAACTCGTCATTTTGGTACATTCTTTCCATAACAAATTACTCTGTGGCCTGGCATTAAGTTTAGAACTGTTTACTTAATAGTAAATGGAGAACAGGCAAACAAACTTTTTTTTGGTTTTGTTTTAATAACATTAGTGTATAACTAGCATGTCTAAAAGTTTACTTACTCAACAATGCTGCCTACCATTCACTGTTTACTGTTTTGACAGTTTTGTCATTAAGTTGAGGTCCTTCAATAAACTTCGGGAGCTGAACTGAATTTGAAATCCTGGCTTATAAAAATGGGATGAATTCTGAATGTTGGAATGAAAACTTATTTTATTATTCTCTGACAATACCTAACTTGGATTTTGTGTCTTAATTGTCTTAATTACATAAAAAACTACACACATGAATTTATGAAAGTCATTTCCTAGCTTACCTTTCCTGTATTTCTTCTATTTTCACTTAGACCTCAAGTCTAAATGATTGAGGAGTAGTCTAAACAACTCTACAGTAATGGTTAAAAAGATGTCGCTTAAACAGCATGTTTCTCACTGGAGGAAGTTAAACCAAATGTGGTGAGATTTAAACAACTATTTGTCTAACATTGTGTGTAATCATGAAGCAGATCTTCACTATCTGAATGGAGGACTGACATCACGCTTCATATTAAAGTTGAGTGCAAATGTGCAAAATTCTAATTTATTTTTGTCACTTCAAAGATGATTAATTTTTACAAATGTATGTATATGTAAAAATCAAATCAAAAGTCAGATGGGTCATGTGTAGGTTGATTTCATTCTGTCTAATACATCCACATCACAGGACTAAAATCTGCAGTTGCCAGTTCAAAAGCTCCTCACATTCCTGCCACAGTGTGTGTATTATTTTATTTGCATTGCACTGGCATGAAATAAGTCTGATACCAATTATAGAAAATAAATGCATTACAGCTTGGCATAACCAGAGTGACCAGACAGAGATGTATAAGAATGTTGTCCTGTGACTTTTCCTTGGGACATCGCTGCTCTGATACTTGAGGGAGATCAGTGAAGTGTAGCGGCCGTGCTGGACTCTCTCCTCCTGCTCCAGGAGCTGACAGGAGCGGACAGCTGAGGGTAATCCTCGGCCAAGCAGATGCTCAGTGTGCTGATATGTAGGACATGCCAGCAGGTTTGATCTACCCCCTCTCCCTTGTAATGTGTCGAGAATGTGGTCTTTGGATCAGTAATCCTGGGCTCTTAGAGCGAGGGCCACAGAGGCCCTGAGTGTCAGCAACACATTCTACCCCCCACCCCAAACACACACACACGTATGCACACCCACACACACACACACACACACAAGCGCACACACACACACACACCCACACACACACACACACACACAAGCGCACGCACGCACACACACACACACACACACACACACACACACACACACACACACACAGGCAGCCGCATCAATGACACCTCCAAACTAAATATACCCCAAGTGACAGTGACAGGTGAGCAGTGTGTCCACAGACATGCACTAAGCACTGGGACGCAGGAGGTCACAGGGTCTGCAGTACAACTGTGGAAGAGAAGATAAAGTGATGTGTAGTGAAGTGGGGGCGTGGTCTGGGTGCCTAGATTCCCCCTGTATCCAAACTCACAGCCCACTTTGGGTCAGCCTCTGAAAGCCAGCTGGTCTGGCTTAAGAAGTTTTTATTTTTTAATGTTTCTTATTGGATACAAGGGATTGAGAAAGCAAACCCACAGCTGAGCTGGTGGAAGCCTTCCAGGTGAAGACAAGACATAACTGGTAGGTTACCCACACACAGGACTGTTAGGGAATTAAAACCTTTCATTCAAAGGCATTGTTATGTGAAAGTCAGCCAAGTGTGATTTTGTCTCTCATAAAAGAATAGTATTAAATTGTACAGTATGTTAATATGTTAATAAGCAGCTTACACCTGAATTAATAAATGCGTAGAGCAAGTATTGGATTAATCAACAACTTGGTCTGTATACATTTGTGTGTGGGTGTGTGTGTGTGGGGGGGTGTGTGTGGGGGTGTGTGTGTGTGTGTTAAAGTGTGTATTGTCCTCACAAGTCTGCAGATAAGTGGTGGTAATAGTCTAGGGTTAGCAAAAAAGGTGTATATAATAGTCTACAATATATTTATACAAAAACTGTTGTTTTTGGTTTGGTTCGCAAATCGGCTAGTTTTACAATGACATGAGGAAAGAGAAATTACCTAATTACTGTGTAATTCCAAGAGCTGCCACTTGGAGGCAGAAAAGCTCCCGAGTACATTTACTTGGCGCTTGATACAGAGCTGAATTGGCCAAACTGTTCTTGTAGCTGCTCGTGTAGTTCAGAAGAAAGGGCACAGTGGCAGTTGATAACAGCACGCTGGGTATGTTACTTTCCTGACTCTTTTTTGTTTTCTTTCGGCGCGTGCCCGTGTGGACTTTCAGGTGCTTGAGGCGGACACGAGCATCGTATGGACTGCCGCTGGACGGGCGCAGAGTTTTAGGAGTCCCCCAGGAGCGTGAGCGCAAAGGTAAGCGTGGACCGGAGGAGCGCAGTTTGGGAGTTGTGTGACGCATGTCTGATCTACTACAAAACAACAGAGAATCAGTAAGGAATACTTCTGATCACAAACAAGAAGTGCTCATCTCAAGTGCTCAGTGTGTCAGTAATCCTGGCCACGCACAGAAGTTGACTGCGTGAGGAAAAAGTTATTCTAGATGAGCATGTAGCACGAAGTCCTTGTCGCTTTGATTTTTTACGTCGGAAGCCTTGATTTCCTATTAGATCCTGAGCGGGATTTTTCAGCAACAACTGGCGAGGCCTAGAACTGTCCCGGAACACAACATTGTAGGAATTTACACGCCTGGACGTTGAAGGTAGAGCTATTATTTGAGCAGACCCACCCCATTAGATTATTACTAACGTGTAATAGATAATGAGCTATGATTACCTGGTTTAATGAACTTTTAAGTAGAGTGCATGTGAGTGAACAAGTAATGTCATCCTTCTTTGGATATTTTTAGATCAATGGGCCGATTTCCTATTACCTTTATGATCTTTAATATCATGATGTTTGTGAGGGATCATAACGTTTTATTCATCTCTAAATCACACTCGTAAATTGTGTGTGGGTGAGCTATAAGCTTCATTGGATGCCTGACTCACTGTCAAAATGGGATATCCCTAAAAACAAACCACACCATTAGATCAAGTTACCTGTGTAAATGTGCTGAGATAAACACTTTAAATTCTATGACTTAATAAATGTAAATGGACATTTATATGATGACTCATTACCCACCTCTTTTGGGCAGTTGCAAGAATTATTCCATGCCAGTGCACGCAGGGTGTGTTTTGCCCTTGTGCACAATGGCAGTAAGCTCTGGTGAAAGTGGGGATCAAACCACCAGTCTTCAGGTAAATTGGCAAATGCTCTATCTGCTACTGTCAGTAAAACGTGACATCAAAATTTGCTTTGCTGCTCAAGCCTGTCGTCCAGACTCCAGTAGTTTTAGGCTTATATGTCTTACTATGGTGTTATCCTGAATGATGTATCATTGAACTATTAGTCTTATTCCCAAGGGTGATATACATCAGAATGTTTTTCTCCACACATCAAGTCTGATCAGACATAGTGCTGTGCTCGTGTTCAGGGCTAAGACACAAGGCAGCTTGTGTGGCAGCTAGACCTTAAAGCTAACACATCTGTGCTCAGCCTGAAACGCCTCTGATTGTCATGTAGTCCTGTCAAGTTGATTTTAGAATTTGTTTATGTTAATGTTATTTTGACTTATACTGTACATTTGATTAGAACGATCATCGTCATTGTTTAAATTGTGATTTCAAATACAGGCCCAAGAAGCATTGAAAAGCAAAACAGCGTTCTAATAACTCCTCAAGCTGGAATAAAATCCTTGTAAAGAATTTAATAGACATGTTAAAATGCAGTTGTACAACTGACACTGTCAAATAGTGCTACTATCAGCTTTCTAGAATTGTTAATATATTTCTAGACTTGTTAATATATAAAATTGTAGTTTTGACTAAACAACAGCAGAAAATATAACTAGCTTTAATTCCAGTTGTCTAATAAATACCACTCCTCCAATGTGACAACAAACTTTATGACAACAAACTTTATGAATGAAAGTGAATGGGTCATAAACAGCTAGTTGTTTTAATTTTTTTACTTAGTTTGAAAATATTTATATCAGTACAATATTGTGACCACTGTAATTGCAGCCATTGATTTACCAAACCAACCAAATAATCTTGAGTTCACTAATTACTACTAGCTTACTTCTTCATAAGACTTTCTTGTGAGACGGTGAACAATTTGGTATCCACTAAATGAGCTTCACTAATATACATCTGGTAAAGGACTTCAGCTCTTGTGTGTGCAGGATACCAAGTGTTTAGTGAACATTGAGTATTTTTATCCAGTTACTGTGTACATTACTTTCCACCTCTGGTTGTCCACTTATTTTATTTACTCCCACAGCCCAAGTGCCGATCAGAAATGTTCATTTGGAGATAAATTGAGTTAACACAGCCATACCTATTCATAGTGAATTCTATACATCGATATTCCCAAGTGCAATTAGTGGGCACCAGTGACTGCATTAAGTACCACCATCCAGCGCTTCTTTTATCGATCTCAGAGTTAGTTCCTGGTACAGATTGTAAAAAGGTCTTATCTTCCTGAAAATGGGCCGTACAGTTGGATGTGAAGTGGCTCTCAGGGGGGCATTCCCAGCTGTTGACCCACCAACTGTTCACTGCCTTTCTGACAGACATGCACCCCTCCCCCCTCTTTACCCCTCATCTATGCATGTGCTTGTCCTGCCAAAGAATACAAGGGCACTGCCACATGCCACCAGTGGGGCAGCTTGCACACACAGAATGTGCAGTGCATACATGAGAGGGGCACAGTGGTGGACGGGCACTCGCTGTGTGTGCTTGTGTGTGTTGGAAAATAATTGGACTTGCAGAGACATTGTGAGAGCAGCTGAGGACTGAGATGACTGAGTTATGTTTGATGCTTGTTCTTTCTGTCTGTGAACCAGAAAACTGGCGTATTGTTGGTTGGGGTAAAAAGTTCACTCTTTTATTTTTGGAGATCTTCTGTTGTATGTGGTGTCTAATAATAGTATGGAGGCTTGTGCTCGGTGGAGTTTTGCTGTCACACTGCAGAAGATCAAACTTTGCATTAAGTAACTCAGAAAGACGTGACTCACAAATACTTATTATTATTACTTATTGATATTTGCAGAACTCACGGCCCTCAGCTGGCCTGTAATTCAAACATGCTGAGTGTGTTCGTCTGCTTGCACTAAATTTATACTGTGTGGATTCTGGCACCGTTTTCCTGAAGGTCCGCTCAGATGTTGAGTGACTCAGACTCTAGATATTCTTGTAATGCTCTCTGAGGTACATGTCTTTACTTGCTGCATGTTGATCATATCATTGTTGACCCAATTAAAACATCTGATTTCCTGTCAGAAAATGCGTACATTCAACTTTAGGTTACTTTAAAACCATGTGTTTGGTGCTGTATTCAAAAGGCATGAGTCAAATGGCATGTCTGGAGACCATGCGTCAAATGAAGCAGTGTGCTTAACTCAACACACACATGTACAGTATGCTTGTTATGTACATGCAGACTTGGAAAAACAAACATTAAAACAGGGGTCTTCATGTCCAACTATTAAGGCACTAGTGTGTTTTTGTTTGCTCTACCTAATCTTAGTGTCACAGATGGTTTTATTTACAGTTTCTTATAATCATACAGTGGTTATCTACCTAGATGATCTGTATCAGCATGAATGAGAAATGTAACAGGGAGCACCAGTGTAATTTTGCTCTTTTGTTCAGAGTACAAACTTTCGCCATCTTGCATCTGACATGTCAAGCGCCTGAGGGCTGACACCTCCCGGAACCAAATGTGTCTTTCTTTGCCCTGTTGCAATGACAGATCTAAGCTGCCAAGAAAACCTGTCTGTTTGTGTTTGTGTGTGTCTGTCCGAGTGTTGTGAACATCCAGTTAACTTGGAGACTCAAGCTCTTAAGCTCCACTTGAGGAGCAAGACACAGGTCACATGGCACTGAGGTGCATCTCACGCACTACAGGTAGTCCCTGGAAGAGGGATTTCTGATCCCTCCTTTCAAGACAACAACGTCCTAGACGTTACACGGCCATAACGATAGATAATACTGCCATGTTGTAAATATTAGCTTTGTTCAGCTAAGGGAGCATAGGTACAACATGCAGACAAATGACTGATTAATGATATTTATATGATTATTATTTTATACATATATATGTTTTCATTATCAAAAAATCTCATTTACATCATTGACCACTCCTGGAAACAAACAAAATAATAATAATCAATTTAAAAATGCATTTATTAAAACGTTCTTTGTGTTCATTGACAAAAACAGAGGATCCTATTGGTTTAATAATTTATATATTATATAAATATAGTATAATTTTTTATAAGGGCCCTAACTTTACAAATTACAGGTAGCTGTGGATGTACTTTTATAATGTACTTTTTATATGTAATGTCTGATAGAGCCAATCGCAGTGTGGTCTTTGCATTTAGACATGTTTGTTCCCCCCAAGGAAGCTGGTACTGGGTGTGTCAGGAGGATGCAGCAACAGTGAATGGAGGCGCATGCAAAGGAACAATACGTAGCCTGTCTGTGCGTGCAGATCAGTTTAACTCTGCAGTATAGCATGACACATTTATACACGCGATCCAATTTTGGTAATTAACTGCTGTGTTTATACATGTTTGATGGTTGTTCTCTACTGTTTACACAAGCTCTTTTTAGTAAAGAGGGTAAAGAGAACTCATCATCCTCAGAAATCGGACACAGACACTTACACTCACACTCATGATGTGGTAGAATAGCTAATATTAAACTTTTGTTTTTTGTCCCCAACAGACAGCAGCAGTTTGGACATTAAAAGTGATCAAGTGAAGTTCTACAGCTGGAAGTTCAAGAAAGAAGAAGTGAAAGCTAAAAGGATAAACAAACAGAAAATCAAACTACAGTGAAGATG
This sequence comes from Periophthalmus magnuspinnatus, assembly GCF_009829125.3. Classification (NCBI taxonomy): domain Eukaryota; kingdom Metazoa; phylum Chordata; class Actinopteri; order Gobiiformes; family Gobiidae; genus Periophthalmus; species Periophthalmus magnuspinnatus. The sequence continues at coordinate 16,955,691 of NC_047148.1, forward strand.
GGGAGAAAAAAGATTCAGATAGCGCGGATAATGGATGAACGGAACAGACATGTAAGGAGATATCTGAACTTCAAAAATCTCATAGTGACACATTGTAGTTCCTCTACTGATGATGTCATGTCATATGACCCTCACCACTGACTGCCTGCAACAATGAGTAAAACTTTGTGTGGATGCCATTTTGCAAAGCAATGTCCTACAATACATTTAAGTTTAAGAACCTTGCCGTAACATTGTAGCTTCAAGCTGTTTATTGTCACTACTTTTGAATGTGTGCATTGTCATAAAGAGCATCCACTTCATGCGGGACAGCATTTGTTCTCTTCCTGTTATGACAGGAAATGCAGGCACATATGCTTCCTGACCCTTCAGTGGGGCCGTACCGACCTCCACAGACTCAGGGAAATACACACATCGTTTGAAATTACTATTTGTTTGTCAAATGAGTCATCGTCTCATCAGCTTGTCAACCCGGCAAGATGTTTTGAACCTTCTGAAGGTTTTTAAGCACATTCTTTATACAAAGATATTCTTATCCACACGTCCACCAGTTCACATATGATTTCATAGTGAAAAGCATTTAGGTACCCCATGTGAGCTACATTGACTGATATTGCCCCTCATCCTATTTGTTTCCTGTAGGTGACCTTTACTAAGCGCAAGTTTGGTCTCATGAAGAAAGCCTATGAACTGAGCGTGTTGTGTGATTGTGAGATAGCCCTCATCATCTTCAACAGCACAAACAAGCTGTTTCAGTACGCCAGCACAGACATGGATAAAGTCCTGCTCAAATACACTGAGTACAACGAGCCTCACGAGAGCAGAACCAACTCTGACATTGTGGACGTAAGTAACTCCAGCACACACCTGGAAGATCTAATGCTTTCGAGTACTGCAATACTACTGTACTACACTCTCGCTTCTGTAGCATTCACTTATATAATGGTGTTAGATGAAACAACAACAGAGTTTGCCTCTGTGGGCTCACGCTGCCGTGCATTCTTGTGTGTTTAAAACATTTTAACACATTTTGCTCTAGTCTTCTTGGCAGACAATTGGTAACAAGATGAGTGCAAAAGTTTCTATCATTAACAAAACAACCACATTAACTTTATGCCTGCAGTCAGTATACAGTATTGCAATTTTTAATAGTATGTGTATAGTTCAATGATGATAGCAATGGAAAGTAATTCTGAACACTAATTTCAGTATTGGTATTTTACACTGTGACCTTTGACCTCTTCTATGTCATGTTGAAATGAAGGTGCATGTGTGACACATGTACGTGGCTCTTGCAGTGGATGAATACACATGCCTCCAGTACTGTTTGTACCTGTGCTTTTGGGCCCACGCGGCCCACCACATGGTCTCTTGGGCTTCCCCGTCAGAACCAGGCTTATGCCTTCTCTAATCGCTTGTAATCTATCAAAATCCTATTTAGCTTGTTACTATAATCTGTGCAGGCAGCCTCCTATTGCACTGTATGCTTGTACTGTTAACAGACGGATATTTACTGCTGTTAACTTGTGTAAACTTGTGTGTCTGCACCTTTACCTCTACATGACATCCTCCCCTCACTCTGTTTCCCTTTCCTATGTTTCACAGCCTCCTTCCTTTAACCCTTCCATAGTTCCATGCCTTAAGGGTTGTCTTATTCATTTTTCTCTTTTATATATATATATATATATATATATATATATATATATATATATATATATATATATATATATATATATATATATATATATATATATATATATATATATATATATATATATACATACATACTTTTTCTAAACATTCAGCTCCAGTTTGCTCTCTGTTTGAGCCTTAAACTATGTTTAACCAGACTGTTGTGTGTAGCCTTTCAAAGTCATGTTTTAATTGTGGTTATGCAGTGGTACAAAGCGATGGAGTAGAGGAGTAGAACATGTTTTGGCCCTTGATGCTGATGCCTTAACTTTGAGTAATCATGTTAGAAGTAGAACATAATGAGGCACACAGTAGTGAGCCTGTGGTATGAAGTCTGCAGTGGATTCACGTAACTGTGAAAACCCTGTACCAATGAAATGTCTGATAGACACAGTTTGGTCGCACAAAGGCCTCTTTGTCTTGGTCATCTTTTTCTGCTCATGTGGTGTGTGTGTCTTTTCAGGCTACAGGCCAAATCGGCATCACTTTGTTGAGTTGTGTTCATTTAGCATGTAAACTTGTAGCTGTTTTTAGCCAGGTTCTGCATTCCTTTACTTTTACTGTTGGCCTTATTTTACTTTAACTTGCTCTTGCTGTGTACACGTGTATACATGTGTTGATGCAGTGCCTTGGAAAGTGTCTTTAGCCATAAGAGACGTTCTCTATGAGGTTGGTTTTCCAATGTTTCTTTTAAGTTTTCAGGATGGATTTTGTCAGTACTGTTTTACACACATGTGTTGCTCCACGTTGTCTCAGATTAGTCGCAGATGAAGTTTCCAAAGGTACACACACACAGACACACACATATGCTTGCGGAGTGAGTCCAGTTCCTTTGTGTTGGCTGAGATCCCTCCCTCCTAAATGGCTGGAAACCGGTAGTGTGCTAAAAATAGCACAGAAGGCAGCTAAGAATAGCCATGACGGGCTGTGAGTGTGTGTGACTGTGGTTTGCCTCTGAATGAGACATGTGTGTGTGCTGAAGGAAAATAAAGAGGAGAAGCAGCAGAAGGCTGAGTCGTCCAGTCTGAGTTCCCCTTTCCCACTGACCAGAACTACCTCAACTCACCACACAGGGACCGCCTTTTTCCTTGCCACCCTTTTATGGCCTTACGCTTTACAACAATAATAGCGAGAATTAGAAGGTTGCTATTTAGTTAATGTTCATATTTTTAGATTCATGTGATTAATTTTTATTTTCCTTTTACTTATTCACACTAGATAGCAACAATACAGATTATTGTTTCATCATATCATTGTGACCCAAGAAGCTACCGGTCTCTAAAAGAAAAACTCTCTCTCCATCCATTATAACTCTGTCTTTGTTAATGCGTCGTGACTATACGCATGTAATACACCCTCAGCCTTTTCCTTTATTTTTATCCTTGTACTGCTAATATAATACATATGATATAATAGGTACAACAATAAGAGAGGGAAATAACAATAAACAAAAGTTACTACAGTATGGTATGAGGTGTAACACAAAATATATGTCTATCTTAATAATCTTTCAGTTTCAGGGTTATGTGTTTTAGAATAATGAACTACAGAATTAACTTCAATGTTATATTACTTATAATATCGTTTATATTTTTTGTTTGTCATACCAATAAGGTGTGTTTTCCATATTCTTACAAAAGCCCTATCTGGTCCCTGCAGTGCCACTGAAATGTTATGGTAAATGGTAGACGGTCACATTTTTATATAGCGCTTTTCCACCTTCAAGCCACTCAAAGCTCTTAGGCACTCAAAGCGCTATGAGGTCTTTTCGTTATGACACTTGGCTGGAGTTGTGGTAACACCTGATGTGGAGGTGATGGAGGATAAGGCGCCTACATCTGAGAGCTAGAACAAGTACTGGAACAATGAAAGGTGTTTTATTAACATGAATAAAGTCCTCCTTTTTACTAGAGTCAGATTTGTGATTTTAATAAGTAGGTCAGCAGAGTTTGATAGTTTCAGTTATGGGAGCCAGACAGACAGGTTGTGAGGGAGGAAGGCGCACACATGCAAAAATAGCCTTCTACGGCCATCAGCGCAGTAGCTAGAGCTGCATTGGTGGTGGTTGAGACTGCCCCTGATCCTGAACCCCCCTCCACCCCCCCTCCCCCATTCTCTGGAGCTAAACAGGTGGACATGACTGGGATAACAGCAGTGGGCCAAATGTTCTGTCCCCTGTGTGAGTGATAGGCCTCAGTGGTCCGGTGACTGAGCACTCTAATGGACTGTGAAGTGCTGAACCAGGCCGCCCAGAGCCAAGCCACATACTGTACAACTCACAGTCTGCAGTCCCTCTGACCTGCTCTCAACTTCAGCAACTCCTTTTATTCACTTATATTCTCCTACTTTTTTACCTTTTTTACATTTTTGTAAATCCCTTTTATGTGAAGCTTTGGTAGACAAAAAAAAAAATAAATGTCGTTTTGGATAATCATGTGTGCTCAAATAGCACCCCCCAGTGGTTGACACAGTCTATTAAGTCTATTAAAGTGTATCATAGCAAGAAGTCAATAAACATTTATGTTATATTTTTACAGACACTGCGTAAAAAGGGCTTAAATGGCTGTGACAGTCCGGACATTGAAGCGGATGACTCTGCTGGTCAGAGCCCAGAGTCTGAAGACAAGTATCGCAAAATTAATGAGGATATTGACCTCATGATCAACAGACAGAGAATTTGTGTATGTTATTCTCTTTGATAATAGCTTTAGTATTACAGAATCAATCAAAGTCAGATCACATTTTTCTGAAGTAAATTCCCTTTTTGTTTCCAACAGGCTTTGCCCTCCTCCAATTATGACATGAGTGTGCCGATGGGTGGTAACCCCAGTGGACTACTGTACCCTCATCCTGCCATCGGGGGGAGTGGTTTGGGGAACCACAACCTGCTGCCTCTGTCCCACTCATCTTTGCAGAGGAACAGCATGTCTCCTCAGCGGCCACCAAGCACTGGGAACACAGGTATGGTCACAAAAACTCTTGTTTCTTTTTTGTTCAGTTTTTTCCTATAGAAGAAAAGTAAATTACTCTGTTCATTTGGGTTTAGGATTGATGAGCTCAGAGCTGGTCTCCAATGTTGGTAAGTCTTTTCTTTAAAATCCACTTCAAGAACACTTTACTTTATTGGCTTTTTTATATGTTTGGTGATATTTGATTGTAGTCTTTTCTTTCTTTTTTTTTTTCTGAGCAGTAAATGGTAACTATAACAGTCACTGCCCCTCCCCGGGACTGCTGTCACCAGGGAATCTGCAAGACAAGAGTCCACCATCAATGAGCATGAGCCGAAAGCCTGACCTACGAACTCTGATGCCCCCTTCCAACAAATGCAACAACATGCCAACTATTGTAAGTAGGAATTGTGAAACTTTTTCTTTTGTGCTTTGTTTGGCATGAGATAATGATGTTGTGCACTTTAATGCTATACCAAAAGTGTGAGGATTTTGATCAGATGCTGGTAAGTTTTTGCTCACTGTATTGTCTAGAGAAAATATCTTTTAAGAAATGTATTTTATGTTTAGGAAAACTATTTTTAAATTTCTTAAGGATTTCACCTAAATTGTCATTCTTAATGCTTCTCAGAATCAAAGGATAAATCACTCCCAAACGGCCCAGACACTCAACACTCCTGCTGTGTCTCTTGCGGCGCCCAATTTAGCTGGACAAGGGATGGGCGGGTACCCCTCCTCACTTTCCTCTCCTTATGGAACAGGTACAACAACACCTATTAATAATAATGATATAGCAACTTACACCCAAAGGGCCTAAAACACTTATGTCACATGAAATACTTACATAATTATGTTGTTTTTCTGTTTAGTTTTTAATGAATGAAAGTATGTGTTTTGTTTTCAGAGTTTTCGCTAGGAGGTGAGCTCTCCTCCCTGTCTGGTTTTGGTAGTCCAGGACTAGGGTCTGTAACAGGTTGGCAGCAGCAGCAGATCCAGAACCTGCAGCATTCAGCACTGGGACACATGAAGTGAGCACTAAGCCAGCAAAGTAATTACACAATATTATCATTTTACAAACATAAATAAACAAATACATTTTTGTCTTTCAGTAACTTATGTCAGAACTCCAACCTCAACCTATCATCGACTCAGCAGAATCTTCACATAAAGTCTGAGCCGGCCTCTCCACCCCGGGACCGCAGTGGTGGGATGGTCACCAGTGCTCTAGGGGCTTCAAGCGCAGGATACAGCCGTGGCCCAAACGACTCGGGACGCTCTCCAGGTGACAGTGCGTCCAGCTGCGGCAGCTCGTATGAAGGCAGTGAAGACCGAGATGATCACCATGGAAACGACAGTTTCCTGCTGCGGCCTTTGTCCAGTCAAGACGAGCAGCATAGCCCTTCAGTGAAGAGGATGAGGTTATCAGAAGGCTGGGCCTCATGATGGAGCTGAGCTCCAGAGGAGACGAGGGTGTTACTCAAGTTACCTTATAGTGTTATTATCAATATAATATTCTTGTATTGTGTGGGTGTGCTTTATGTGTAATGGCATCATGTATGTAGCAGGGCAGAAGAAAAGTTAGTCCGGTTCTGTGTAAACTTGTACTGTAGAAAAAAAAAAAAGACATCCAAGAGCAAGCGAACGATGCACATTTAACTATTGGATTTTGCATATTTATACTAACTAAGAAGTGAAGATGTATGGTACTCAGGATGCTGATGCTACTGGGAGAGAACAGACTACTCACACAGTCCAGGTGTGTATTTTGTACTTCTGTGCAAATACATTAATGAGAGCGATTTTTGTTAGAAAAGATTTTTGAGACTGAAACATAAGAAAGAAAGAAAGAGTAAGTAAGAGAATGACAAAGAAAAGGATGGACTGGACTCAAGGGTTGGAAGTGGTGCAAGAAGTTTTAATAAGAGAATGTTTTGTTAGTATGTTGCTCAAAATAGATTTAAAAAATGAATCAATTAATATGAAGATGGTTTAACAGTAAAGTGTTACCTTCAGAGCCATGTAAGCAAAGTGAGATTAAACAACAGATTCAGATGGACTCACAGATCTATAGATACTGATAGCTTTGCATGATCTAGCAGAGTGAGGATTGCACTCCAAAAGCCATACCAGACAACTTTTATGTGTTACTATTTCTATTATTTGCAAATGAATAGTTTGATGTGTACAGCAATTAATATAAATTCTATGATGGGACAAGCAGGTGCACATATTTTTTTATATCTACAAATGATCAGGGAAGTTAACTTCTTAGCTCACATTAGGACATTTTTTTGAAAAAAAAAAACCATATATTTATTTTTTATCTGAAAGATTAAAAAAATTAATTCAAAAAATAAAAATAAATTTGCCGTTCTCAGTAAACAGAGCTGTAGTTACATTTTTATAGACTGACAGTTAGGCTCAAAGGGCACCTGGCACTAATTTCATTTACAAATAATACAGGAAGCTTTTTCTCATAAAACACAAACAGTATAATTATTCTGTGCCTTGTATGACTCTGGGTCCGACACTGGCCACTTGTACCAACCATCTTTGATGAGGATGTATGTTTGTTTTTTCTGAGACATGACGTGGCTGGGGGTTGCTCACATTTGAATATTTTGGTTTTAAAACTGTATATTTAGATTCATAACCCCTGGCCACAGCTGGCTGTCTGTAGAGTTTATCTGAGACTAGATCCCCTGACTCAAACGCCTGCAGCTGTAGTTTGGCCGACCTGTATAGGTGGTTATAAGCTGACTTTTTTGTTTTTGTTTTTTCTCAGTTGATTGTGTTCACTGTAGAGCTCTTCCAGGTGAAGCGAGCAGAGCTCAGGAGCTCCGATGGGTTTGGTGACTAAAGATATGATTGGGAATCAGTGGAGTCTATTTGATCATAGCTGGACTTTACCTGTACACACGTACCTCAAATGCCCTCATGTATTTATGTGTCCCCAAATTTATTCTGTTTAATTTAAGTTTTATTTGATTATATTTTTGCTGACAGTGAATGTCATATGCTCTGTAGTGCTTCTAAAAACGATTAGTTTATAAAATATAAAGATAAGCGTTTGTTAGCGGCATAAGCTGGACTTTGTCGCCACCTGGAGACAATGTTTCTTGGAAAAAAATGCACCTTGTCACTCATTCAAAAATCATGTACAGCAATTTCCTCTTTCACGTATATGTATTTGTATTTGCAGAAAAAAATATACCGGCTCTGTTACAAATAGTTTGGTGAGTTTGTCATTCTTCTTGTTTGTCTAATTATTTGTCTATAATAGACTATGCCCCAAACCCTGGATTTAACTTACAGAGCGGCCCTAATGTAAAACTACAGGCAATATTTCTGTTTCCAAAAGAAGAATCCAGCAGCAGTGTTGGGCAGTAAATAATTACAAAGTCGGGGATTTCTGTAATTACTTTATTTACTTTATTAGTAGCGCAGTAATGTGACTAGTTACAGTTAATTTAGATTACAGTTACTTGCCCTGGTAACTTTAGTTTAGCTTTTTCCAAAAAAGCGTCAAATCCATAGAAATGAAGAACAACAGAAAGTGTAAAGAGCGTGTGAAGAATGTATGCTCCAATATGATGTATGTTTTCACTTATAATAATCAATTATATTAGTAAGTAGTAGATTGAGGACTTTTAGAAGGAGTGATCAGGAGTCAGTTTTAGTTTTGTAAATGATCTGACCAACAGTGCGGAGCAGTAAACCAACTGCAAAACTCAGTAAGAGCTGAATTCACGTGTCGCGCAGTCATTCCAAAAACAACCACCAGAGGCCGCACATCTCACTGCACGACATCCACGCACAGCTGTGGTGCACTGATGCACTACTACTACTACTACTACTATAACTAGTACTACTACAACAACAACAACTGCTACTACTACTACTACTACTACTACAATAGAGAATAGGCAACAGAGAACACACAAATTAACTCTTTATTAAGTCAAATATTCTTAAATTTAGAGTAGAAGAAAGGGACATTTCCGTGTGCTGTTTTCCCACACCTCTCTCAGGCACAGAGTTGTTTCTGTGTCTGGTGTTCGCTGTGGAATGCTCTACACCAGGACATCATATTCTGTAGCTCTATTGTTCAGTTGAAAAATATGTTGCTCAACAAAGTATTTGAGCGATACAGAAAAAGTGAGCAACATTAATGTATTATGTGGTAAGTGTTGTATAGAAGGACATGTATTACGGGAAACATTTTTTTTTGTTTTTGTTTTTTAGTGACCTCATGTTATGATTAATAGCTGACCATCTCAGTGACTGGATATCTTCAGTTTGTTGAAAGGGGCAAAAGACATGGACTTCTTCATGTCCCTGTTCACCCAGGAGTTGCCTTAACTTTCTTTAAGTCTTCTATGGCGAATGGAGGACATGCTTGTATATTTTTGTAGCATTGGTAATGTCCACAGATTGTTGGCAAGCCTGGTGCAGGACGCCTGGATAAAGGGCGAAGGGCTTGACACATGAAGCGACTGGAGGCTCAGACCAAACAAGCCCTAAAGATTAGACACTAGACACAACACATACAAACAACTTATTTAAAACTCACTATAGCTTGTGAATCTTAAATGTTTATACATTTAGTATGTGGTGTGTATGTGAGTGTTGGTGGTGGTCAGAGGGGCCAATGGTGCAGATTGGCAGCCTCTCTTCCACCAGTCTGCCTCAGGGCAGCTATGGCCAGCTTATCACCACTGAGTATGGGATGAATGAATAATACACCAAACTGTAAAGCAAATTTGAGCATCTGGGAAAGCGCTGTACACCAATATATTAAAGCATTATTATTATTATTATTATTATTATTATTATTATTATTATTATTATTATTATTATTATTATTATTATTATTATTATTACATATGCAGTTACTGACACATATGGCCCCAGCTTCATCTACAGCCTACTCTAGTAAATGATCCAAGAAGTCTACAAACAGTATCATATACACTATTACCTATTTCCCTCACTAATAATGTTCCACATGTTTAGTTACATCCTACTTCCATTACAACTTACTTACTCGCTTGTATTTACTCAACTTACAGAATGTGGTTTGTTTTCAACAACTGTTAACCAGTAGTCATATTGTCAAACAAGTCTGACCAAATATCTATCGCCCTTTATGTGTTGTCTCTGACAAATGCTTTGCACTGTCTGTTGTACCATTCTTAATCCAGCTCAAACCAGTTTCTGTTTATCAGTCAGACAGAAGCAGCCTGTATAGTAGAAGCCAAAACATTATCCATGTGACCTCTCTCATCTCTTGTGTATGTGGGACTTGCCATGCCTTTGTTAGTGTTGTGTGTGCACTGCCCTGGGAGACCAAGTGCACTGAAAGGTACGTTGTAACAAAACGAACTACACACTGAAGTTGTAGACATGCTCTAGTTAATCTTCAAACAGGTTATTTCCATTATCAAAAATAAAATATAAATAATAGCTAAGATCCCTGAGATGTTTTTGCCAAGGCCCTAATGGAATAAATATGACAGTGAAATATCATCATAGTGAACACAGCAATTGCACTTGTGCAGTGCACGTTACATTTGGGATGCACAAAAACTCAAGTCACTCAATGTGCACATATTTTAGTCTAGTTATTGCCTTTTAGCACCTCTGAGTTGCCACTTGATTCTGGTCAGAAGTTAGCTTTAGCTGGTGTTAGATACGATTCCCAAAGCCCAGTTAAATCTATAAACATAGATCTTCAACACCATTTCAGTTGCAGTCATTAGCCGTTATATGGACACATGCTGCTTGAACAAAACAGTTGCAAAGCAAGATTTTTCTGTAATTATGAAAGAATGAATCCAATTGGTTTGACACTTCTCGGTCTACTGGAGGAATTAGGTCAGTTGCTCATGTGAGCACTGTCCTACATCTGGCCGACTGCGTCTGCTGCAGCTCAGACAGAAATTATAGGCAAACGGCATCACGCAGAAAGATGCATAGAGGAAGAATGTATATGTGTCCACATCAATGATTTACTTTATAAAATAAATCTTTATTTATAAAAATTGATCATGATAACAATAATATAATTCACAAAATGGAAGAAACGACAACAAGGTATAAGAAAAACTAGTGCAAAAAATCACATACAAAAATATATTGCACTTGGTATTGTGAAGTATTAGGAAGTCTTGTTTAAAATGTTTTAAATATTCATTCAATTTGATATATTTATCTGTAAACATGATATTTTATGCTTTGATATATTCTTATAAAGCACAAAGCTCTTTGATTTTTCATTTCTTCACCTATAGTCCAGCCTTAAAGCCCTACTCAGTTTGGTTCCTGTGGTTGGCTGGAGTTGTGCTTTCTCTAGACCTTGTCAACATTGTTCCCCAAGCAACACATTAGATACTCTTTAAGTGCTTAAGATGGTCATTTATGGAAAACAACGACTAAACATTAATCTCACGAGGCCTGTTTCTGCTGCTTTACACTGCTGTTTGTTCAAAAAAAAGGTTTGGCATCATCCTAAAATTTATACCACTATCTCAAACAAATGAGCATAGAAAACATGTAGCCCATTGTGAATGTGCCATTATGATTTAAAAGTAGTAAAGTATTTGTGAACAGTCTAGCATATAAAGCTGAATAAAACATCCACAGAAAACAGTAATTACGGTATGTGCAAATCTCATTGTAAGGCAGACATCCCACCACTGGGCAGCTTGTCCTAGTGATGTCAGAGGACGGATGGAGAGGATCCAGTGTGGCTTCAAATCCCTGGTCCATACATCACTGGTCACCAAATACTCACTTTGACCGTCCTGGCACGAGGAGGGTGCAGTCTTATTTATGGTGATATGTGATCAACAGTTTGTACAGAAGCAGTGTTCCTGCTCCGCTCTCAGCGGGACGGGCATGTGTCAGGCCTCCTCACATCAGAGCTTCCACACTCCTCCACTGGAGCAGGGTACGGATCCACCTTAACCACAGACAAGTCCAGAGTTATTCTCACTAACCATGATTTTTATTTCTTCTTCATGCTTAACATAGTAAAGGGCAAACCCTATAGCTGCCCTATTGCCCAACACATCCTAAAATGAACTCTTGGTTATAAAGGCAACTCATATGATATTTCAAAGATTACATTCAGCATACTCTCAATGTAATACTTAAAGTACAGGCAGAGTATGTGAGTATATTTACAATAAAAAATTTGAACATTTACTTGCAGATACTGTACTGATTGCTTTTCATATGATGTCTTAATATGTGACATGTCTTTTTCTATTTTGAGAGTAAAACGTGTTTACTCAGTCTGTGTCTACATATAAGTACATGAGGGCGTGCACTGTACCTCAGAGTAGAGTGGTGGGGGCAGATATCTGAACTCTGTGATGTAAGTGAGTACAGAGGCAGGGTCCTCTCCCCCTGAGTCATGCCTATCACAACCACGCAGGCAGTCCCTCCTGTGAGACTCTGATATGGCCAGATCGCTGTAACTTGGAGGAGCTGCCAAAGTATTACAGAACAGTTAAACATGTTCTTACTGTGCAGAGAGACAGTGAGACACGTGTTTACTTACCCTCAGGAGGGTCTGACAGGCCCAGCCAGCTCATAGTGCTGCAGTTGCTGCTGATGCTGGATGTACGTGAAGCAGAGGCATAAAGAGGTATGGTCCCGATCACCAACGGTAATGAAAGTGACAAATTTAGCCCCCCAGGAATGTCCACATACACCTGCAGGACAGATATGATTAGTTTGTACTAAACCAGGGGAATTCTGAGACAGCAAGATGACAAACTGATCCAAAAAGTTCCAGTACAAAACCACTAAAGAAATAGTTTGAATATTTGCCTTTTGAACACTCACCATGAGTACATACTCCACTTTGATGATGGGACAGTCCAGGATGGAGGGAGACACAGGAGGGATCTTAAGCATTTTCCCTTCCCAGCTCTGGCTCTTGCCCTGAGGTAGAGGATCTCCTCGCAAATTGGACACCAATTGCTGAATTTCTTTGCCCTTGCCCTTGGCATAAAACGTCTGCGTCTGATAGAGTGCTGCTTTAGGAACCACAACCCGGGATGAGCAGTTCTCCACCTCAGCAAAGATCTGGATGGACTCACCTTAGAGAAAGGGGAGAAGATATCAGTCTGACAGACTGAGAGGGAGGAGATGGAGAGGTGTGAGTTGTGAGGAAGATCTAGAGAGGAGTGCAAAGTGGTGAGTGCAATCTCTACCTGGTGTGTATCCTTTTCTCTCTATCTTAGCACTGAGAGAAATGGGTCCTGACGCACAGAACCAACAGCACAGCGTCTTCTCCTTGGTACCTGCCTGTGGAGCCTGCACACACACAATCATCACTTTAAATCCTGGCATTCCTTAAATAAAGTCATGAGCGCAGTCTGCCTACCAGCAGAAGTGGAGTGTTGATGTCGATGTGTTCAAACACAATGAACTCTTTCTTGGCTTTGACAGGGAGCAGCCATGGCCGGTGCAGTTCAGCTTTCACCCAGTACTTCACGCTACCATGCTTCCCTTCAAAGGAAGTGGCCAAGGCCCTAAAGTCAGGGAGGAAGGGTGGGGAGGAACAGTATGAGGACGTGTGGGTGGTCTGCGGCCTTGTCAATGCTCTAACATTCATTGCTAACTACACAACTGTTAGTGAGTATATATTTACATCTGAGGCAGGTTGAAGCTGAATGCAAACTCATGCAACCCAGGGTGCAGAACAGTCAAGCCTTCCTCTGGACAATCTGCATCTGAAACAGCAATATTATATTTTAACTACAACAGTGCTCACAGTGCTAACACACACCCCCAGCCTTGCTCATCCCATATTTATTGAGAACACAAGAGACACGGACAGAAAACCATCACAAATTATTCTGTGAAAATGCAAAGTTTTTATTTTAAAATACATTTTAAAAATACAAAAATAATTGATTCTTTGACAAATGTTGTAGTGTCAGAAACTTTGCATCACAGGGACAAAATATTACTGTCAAACTTTTCAGTTATATAATTATAATCATACACATAATACTACACTGAACAATACTTTTCCATAAAGTACAACATGTAAACATTTACATTTCAAAACCACACTATAAGTACGTTTAGAGTATTGAAGAAAGCCAAACAGAAACTGCACTGTTTACATTTTAAAAACAAAACACACATATATTTATATCTTTGTCTTGTCAACTTATCAACATTCAACACCATGTGAGGAAAAAGAAACACCTCTAGCTATTTCCCACATTTGTATTGCTTAGTTTCTTGGCTGTTAAGATGTCTACAGGCTATAAATATGTATAAAATGTAGGCCTGCATATATGTAGCCCTGTAGATTAAATGTCACTCAGACCAAAGGAAAAGCCGGCTGACCAGTATGAGGCCTATCGTCTGAACTGTCTGCATCTGACAGAAATCAACTACAGGCCTACAAGAAGTGTGTATGAACATAGTTAGGCTTTATGTGTGTATGTGTGTCTCAAAACGTGCGCGTGAGCGTGCATCTGACAAGTCACCGGAGGCGAGCAGGAGCAGACCGGTATGAACCAGACTGAGCAGCTTCCTTTGGCTGGAAACTCCGACGCACACATCACAACTCAACCTCCCATTGGAAGAGACGCAGCACGAAATTCAGCTCGAGTTCCTATTGGCGCAGCTCGGCCAGCCCCTGCCCACTTCAGCCAGGCCATGTGGTGAGAGGCGTGAGGTCCCGGGGACAGGGGGGTGTAGAGGGACCAGCGAGAAGGCAGGTACGAAGCTCGCACGCAAACCAGCACTTGAGTCAGGCGAGGATGTCACAAAACACCTGCTACACCCTGTGTTTACCAGAACTGCGCACCCCAAAGCGCAGCTCACCAATAACACACTACAAACTGATGCCCTGCCCAGTGTGAGCACATAGACGTGCGTGGCTTCACATTTGATCCTTTATAGCTATAGTCTATGTGGCCTTGTAGGTCTAGAATAGATTATTTAAGATTTTGCTGTTAACTTCTGAAAATGAAACAGACATCCCATCTTGGCCTATAGTTTCAGAATCAGAATTTAAATAACACGAACGGAATGCAATTTGCTTATTAACTGAGCTATTTGACTGTGCTTTACAAATGCGGTCCAGGTAGGAAGTGGTTTCAGAGTTAGACAACAGCTGAGAGCCGCTGTTCAGCTGCATAACACTCACACACAGTGAAAGAGCAGTGTGGTCCTCCCCCTCCCTCCTCCTCTCTGGCACTTTCTGAACAGGTTTGAACCGCTTCTAACAAAGGGAGTTGCCTGAATAGCTGTTTAAGATGTAAACTGGGGAAGTGGATTGAATTCGATGCTGGTTGAATTTGTGTTTACCAAACACCATCTTAAGACAGACTTTCGTGTCTTAAAAGTCCGATATATAGATTAGTTCAAACTAGTTACTGCCAGACAGACTGATGCTGGATGTGCAGTGGCGATAAGAAAAGTAGCACGTTAGACAAGTTAGGCCCAATAGTGGGGATCACATTAAACTAATGTTAATCAGGTCCTGCATAAACACTAAGGAGCCTATATGTCCTTTGTCAGCCTGATGCGGGGCATCTCATATCAGCTGTTGCATCAGCACCACTTAACAGCTCGGTACCCCGAGGCTTTAGGATAGTCAGGCTGATGAGGACCTGTGTGCCTACTGTATATGACAAATATGTTATCAGTTCTCTCCCTTATAAACATGTAGGGCTTTTTGTGCAGGGAATATCATGTAGGCCTGCATCTTCTTGAGTAGGTCTATGGCTATAGATATTTCATCGTTCTGCTAGAAAAAGCATACCGAAAACAAAGCTACTTATGACGGCAGAATGCAGCACATTTGTTGGATGCCTAATAATGTAATCAGCCTGAACCATCAACCCCCATGTTGTTTTGTTTGCTGTTGCCACGACTGCAGCATCTGCAGCTTCAGTAAAACTTTGTGCAGACTGTGTCCTGCTGCTTACCTCGATCCTCTCCGATCAAGGTGTCACAGTGATGCAGGTACTCCACTTCCTCCGTGTAGTTCTGAGTATACGCCGTGTTGGCTCCCGCATTGCGAGACTCAGTCCATCGCACCTTGGCCACTCCTCTGGCCGTGATGTCCAAACTCTTTACCCGGACATCACCCGTGACCTCCACCACCACGCGCCCTGACACCAGGTCCCCGCCGGAGTAGGCAGGCAGGTTGTGCTCATTCAGAGTGTCGAAGTAGATGGCCAGAGCGCGGACCTTGCCTAGCACCATGGCGACAGGCCTGTGTGAACAGCTGATAGAGTCAAAGGAGGATGAGGGGGTCCGGCCCGGAGCCCGCAGTGCAATATGCGTCAGCGCTCATCTGGATCCGCTGACGGCCTCTCTCTATGTGGACCTAAAGTTTCCTGTTACAGCGCCTCTCCTCCGTGTCAGGGAGTATTCTGCCCGTGTAACTGTAAAGCTCTCCTCTTAAAAACCACGAGCATCTAACTGCGCACGCGCAGACCGGCCGGTCTCAAGCTCAGCCCCTGCTCCATTACGCATCACTATTCACTCTCTCACATAAGAGTCACTGTGTGAACAGTTCAGGATCATGGGAAGGTTTTTTTTTCTTTTTAAGGATTTAACTAAGCCTACTTTCAGATGCTCTTATAGCGTACTTCATACGATTAGTATAATTTAATTTGGTCAAATAATGTTTTGTGCCCATAACTTATATCTTTAAAAAGCTAGAGTGAAACGGACAGACCTACATTATTGTTTTCCACAAATGCTGTTTTTAAAGGGGACATTATGTAAAACCTTTTATGAGCTTACCCTGTTATAACAGTGTTCTCTCATCGTTATTTCAAGTGACTCAAGCATGTCCTGTATGTTCAGATGTTTTGAGTGCTCAGAAAAATTCAGTTTCACATAATCCATACCTGCTCTTAAATGACTTGAATATTCAAAAAAAAATCAGACTCAGAATCATACGGTTCAAAAATTTCACATGGGCATTTTTCAACAATAAAAGCAAATAGGTCTAAATAAAAATCCGCTGCTTACTATGGTGAATTACTATTACTAAAAACTAAAGTTAAAGTTGCTGTATTCTCACATATGACCACTAGATGCCGTCTACATAACTGCAGGTAGCCTGAGCAAAGGCCAGGAGATGGCAGGGGCCAGGTCATCTACTGCCAAAAAAAATGTTACAGATGATAGATTTAAGATCTGTAAAAGCTGTGTGATAATCTGAAATGGGAAACTGTTGCATCTCCTGTTTTATAACTACAGGAATGAACTAAAAAAAAAACAAAAAAAAAAACAATAGGCCTACCTTTTGATTTACTTCTATAAACTGTAATTTCATGTATTTTAGTTTGGAGCCACTCGTCAGATCCTCCTACTGTTCTATACGGCTGTTATCCTCAGTGTGCTGCAGTACTGTAATGCTGTGTGGTACAGCTGCTTGTCCACATCAGTAAAGTCTGGACTTAAACACCTGATCAAGATCTGTTCCAAGACTGTGGGTCAGCCATTAGAAGGTCAGTATGAGGCTGCCTATCACAATAACACAATACGACTGGCAAGAAACATCATTTCTGACTCTAACCATGTTTTGAACTGTGAATATGCATTGCTTCCATCTGGGCGACGGTTCAGTGTTCCACGATTTAATAAGGTTAGGCTGAAGCATTCTTTTGTTCATCAGTCAATCCTTAAAATAAACAAGGAGCTTAATCCATAGCTATCAAAGTGCTAGAAAGTGACTTGAATTAATGTTTGTATCGTGTCTGTGTCGCATGTGTGATGTTAATGTGAAGCAACGGAGCCACTGTTTTTATGTGCAAGACAAATTTCAGATCTCTGATCTGACAATAAAGTATTATCTAATCTAATCTAATCTAATCTAATCTAATCTAATCTAATCTAATCTAATTTATACCTTTTACCAAACCAGCTTTTTGCTATATGCCTAATTTGAAGTAATGCAATGCAAATGCATTTTTTTTCTGCTATGTAAACAGTTTAATGTCCAAAGCAACTTAAATTGATACATATTAATGTAGTTCAAAGAAAGTAATACCCAATATTCAATTATTAACTTATTATTAAATGATTACATTTAGGGGGAGGGGGCATCCTTCATTTTGTGGCCACATTCATGTTGTCCAGCTTCAACCTGCAACTTAGAAAACATTTGTAAACTTAACTTGAACTCTTGCAATTGGCCTAAATGAAGTGGATGAACCTCTGCTGCACAGTGTGATTTCTCAAGATAAAATATCTGTGAAAGGGCACCAGCCCCGCACCAGCCCCGCACCGGCCCCGCACCGGCCCCGCACCGGCCCCGCCCCAGCCCCGCACCGCCCCCGCACCGCCCCCGCACCGCACCGCCCCCGCCCCCGCCCCGGCCCCGCCCCGGCCCCGCACCGGCCCCGCACCAGCCCCGCACCGGCCCCGCAACGGCCCCGCAACGGTCCCGCAACGGCCCCGCACCGGCCCCGCCCCGGCCCCGCACCGGCCCCGCACCGGCCCCGCACCGGCCCCGCACCGGCCCCGCACAGGTCCCATGGAAACGAGGCTTAAGTGAGTGAGTGGAGTTTCTCTGTGTGAGTCTCTTTTATACACTGTGGGTTTACTCTGGGCCCAGGACTTCTCTGGAAATAAGATTCCAAATCTCGGCAGGACTTGCCTGGTTAAATAATAAATAACAGAAAAAGAAGGCAGTGTTTTGTCCTGCCTTGTTATTTTGTTAATATTTACTGCGCAAATATGTAGCAATAACCTACTGTTTAGTCAGCAAATTAAGTACACAAAATGTATAGGCTACAGTCCAAGAAATGTAGAATAGTAAATAAGTGACTCCACTTGACACGCTTCACATGGCAGAACACACTGACAAGAGTGAAGGTCAAGCAAATGATCTGAGAAATGAGCTCAAATATTGTCTCAATGATCAGTTTGCGCAGTGATCCACTTCTGACTCATGGGGAGGCTCCACAGGCTCCGGTACTGTCAAGTGCGACAGAATATGAGGCTCAAACAGTAAACAATCTGCTCTTTTCTTTGAAAGCGCCAGAACAGTGAGATTAGCTGCTGGAACTTGGTCTTGACCTTATGCAGCCGATGAGATACAAGAAGCTCTGGTGTGTTTGTTTAAAAGGCGATAAGGCTAAGAATTAATTCACAGTCCAGAAGCCAACATGTAAAACAGTCCTTGAACACACCATGGTTTCGCTCTGACGCTTTATGCCAAACCCTTAAACAAAACAGTGCCTCGGTTTTATTGACTTGGTAAGTCCAGTTCAGGAGTCTGTGTACAAAAAGTGCATAGTCTGAGGTAGTAGAGTCTGGAGCCGGGCTCCCCCTGCTGGCCACATACACATTCACACTTTCTTACTTAACACAGTTGACAATTGTGAAATTTCGACTTTATTACATTCAATGTTATTACAGCGAAAGACGTAACAGAACTTATGTAATAAAAAAAACATAAGGTAAAGAGAGTGACTATACACAAACCGCATAGTTATAAAATATGTAATGCGTGTTTAACAGTGATGTAAAAGTGACATCAAAAGGCCCATATTCTTTTATAAATTCTCTTCAATAAATGATTACTATTTCATGCACAAGTCAAGTTAAGTTCAACCTTGACAGGATTGCTTTGGAAGACTGAAAATATCTACATGTGCAAGGCATACCCCATTGTTTAGACAAACATGCAGTCCATTCACAACACTTAGACCTGAAGATACACTCTTTTTTTTTTCTGTTTGACCTCTGTAAGAAAACAGATATCAAACGGATATAAAATATAGCAGAGATCTGTTAATGATGTGGTAATAACATGTTCCAGCATGGTGGATTTAATGGTGGGATATATGTGGTAAACAGCTAAAACATGTAACAGGATCCCCACTCTTGGGACTCTCAGTGGGACTATCTTGGTAAAATAAGCTGTGATGAAAAACAGGATATAAAAACATGTCAGTCATGAGCATATAACGGAAGAGATGACCCATATAAAACAGTGTCAACAGGTCTGTATAGTGATACTATACTGTTTGCAGCAGAAACACCACCTACATGCAAAAAGATGTAAGAGTGACAGAACAGAAAACTTTTGGGATACAAAAAATCCCATGCAACATTTACACACCTTTGTACAGGCATGCATTGTCACAGATACACATGCGTTGCATAATAGTGCTATAGGAAAATAAATGTATCCAAAACCATAAAATTTCTTTTGGTATTATTTTTCAGTTTCAAAAAATAAATTTCCTTCCTTCAACAAAACTACTTAAAACACAAAACAGTAGACTATCACGTAAACCACATGTATAACAATTATATAAATAAAATAGGTTATAGTAGCTTTTCTTTTGGTGTATTTCCAAATATTATTTATGGCAGTGGGTTAACTGAGATTAGTCCTTCTGCGTTTGTTGGGGCTTTGTCCAGGCTCCACTTTGAGTTCCCGATACTGCATCTAAGGACACACATATCCACATGTTATGCAAATGATCATTTCCTTAACATATTCACCACAACAGCATATTATTATCAACAGATGATCCACTGAGCAGACTCTTAGTAGGGACAACAGTAGCAGACATTGTACTATCCCAATTTTAAATGTCTCAATATAATATAAGATTTTTTTCTTAATTGTATTTTTTGCAGGATTTGGTACATCTCAACCTTTTACTGGGTCAGATATATTTGGAAGTAAGTTTTAGGCATATTTTTTGACTATGTGTAGAAAAAAGAATAAGTAGACAAGCTTATGGATTTTGAAAGGGGACAATTGTCAAAAATATCATAGATCGGTGTCTAAGTGCAGCTTTTGCTGATGTGTTTCCATCAAAATAGTCTAATAAACCATTGTTAATAATACAATGGAACAGCTACAGTTAGCTTCAGATATCTGTTTGTTGTACATGGTGCAACAAATATAAATAACATTTGATCTACAGAGTATGACCTACCACTTGTACATCTGAGGGCACTCTGGAAAGGAAGTCTAAAAGTTCATTGTTGTCGATCATGTATGGATCCCGAAGCTTCTTTGTAAATTTATTTATACCTGATAAAAAAATATATATATTCTTCTTAAAAACATAACACTGTTTTGTGGCAATGTTTGGGAATATTCAGAAGACTCACCCCATGCGAGCACAAGATATCTCAGCGGTATGAGGTAGAGAAGAATTGTGGCAAAACATAAGGCAGTAATTGCCAACCAAGAAAGAAAAGGCACTGTCCAGTTTATTGTGCTACAATAGGAGCATCAACACAGAGTTAGATCATAAATGTAGATATAACATCAATGAAATTACAAAATACCAACTTTTTGACCCTCTCTTCAAATGAAGCCACTTCATCCAAAGCATTCTGCACACTAATAAATACATCTTGAATTGCATAGAGTTTATCCATAAAGCCTTTGGGCTCTGATTCCTAAAAACACATAAAAGAACAATACTGACTGATTATAATAAATGCATACACGACTTAAGTTACAGTATTACAATACCTTGTCATCTTTGTCTTCCTCCTCATCTTCCCATTCGAACATGGCTTCTACTGACTGCAACATATGGATTAAACCATTAAAAGGTATTTTAAGTACAACAATATATTTGTAAGCATTTTAAAAGCAATAAAATATGATTTAAATGTATTATGTGTTACAGGGATTATGTCCCAGAGCAATAGAAATCAAATTACTTTTTTTTAAAGTTTCATTGGATCAAGTTGGTAATGTGAATGAAAACAAACAAATATTTATTTCTTTTATTCTCATTCATAAATTTTTTTCATGTCATAATTTTTGTACTTTTTTTTTAAACATTTAGTGGTGCATATTCATTTTGTATCTCACCGCGTCAGAAGGGTCCCTGCTCAGGGAGAAGAAGTAATTCCAAATGAGCAGCAGGAGCAGAGCAAATGGCAGCATGTACAGCTCAAAGTTCCACACAATCACCACAAAAAGCTGCCAAGACAGAGAACAAGACATTTGATATTTACAGAAGATAAACATATGTGGTTCATTATACAGCAGCATACCACAAAGGATATGAGGCTTCTCTGTGCAGATTCCCATTCGAAACAGCTGTTGATATAAGTCCCATAACTTAACAGGACCATGATGCACCTCTTCACACGATTAAAGTTCTGCTGCAGCAACTGAGGGGCACAAAATGAAAATAAATTATCACAGGGTGCCTATAAAAATGCATTAAGGTAGTTGCAGGATGTTCTGCAGGATTTTTTGTTTGTATTTCACATACACATAGAAAAAACAAGGAATGTTGTGTTGTGTTATTGTGTTAAAAGGTACAAGCAAAAGATACCTGCTTTGAGACTTTCTGTTCTTCTTCAATGTATTTTTGCTCTGCTGGTGCTATTGTCCTAAACGCTGCCTTCACCTGAGAAAAAAATACAACATTGAATGGAGTAATGATTTATGTTTATTTTTAAATATTAGACACTTACTTTGTTGTAAATCACATCAATCTCCAGGAAGAGAAGGCCTTTAGTTGGTCCAGTTAACTGTTTGTTTTTCAATGCGTACCCCTTTTGTTCACCATTTCGTACCTGCAGAAAACAATATTAGGCTACTTCAGTATTTAAAACTACACTAGAGTGAGTGGTTGCATGACACTTTACTCACTCGTAACAATGGGATGGCTATTTTCCCTAAAAAATCGGCACTTCTGTCTCTGTCTTCATCAAACACAGTGACCTCCAACACTGAGTGGATGTCCTTTACGTTACTGACAACACAAACAAAACCGATAAATGTTTTGTTGAATGAAATACTGATCACCTATCTGACCACACTCTGGAGACTTACAATGTGAAGACCTTGTTCCACTCTGGGTTAAGGTTCTTGTAAACAGTGTGTGTCTGTAATCTGTCATTGTTCAGCTCCAAAACACAGAATGGATCGCTTTTACCTGACAGAAACCACATGTGTCATACGCTGCTACAACCATCTGTCCATCCAAGTGTTAAACTGTATTTACCAGTGACATCTGCAGCCATGAGACCTTCAGCTCTCATTACCTTCACTTGCACAATTCCCACATCTTTCATCTTAGAGAATGACTTCATAGCACCCTTAAGGAGAAGATCATTTATTAATGAGTACTTTCACTAGTATTTCTGTTGACAGTACACTGTTACTTACATATCGTCTGAGTATTTCACTGTACTCTTGGGGATCATCCAGTGGGGTTACTGAAAGATCAGCGATGGACACATGAGTTGAGGCAGTCAGCGTGACCAGAAGGACTACATACCCCCGAGTTTCCTCTAGGGGGAGCTCTAGATGATGAGTTTGCTCCTTGGCAAGAGTGGACAAGTCCAGTTGGCAACTACAGTGAAAAGGGGAAAAACAAAAACAAATACCAACCGGCCGGAAAAAAAAATGTGATAAGTGGAGAGAGATGAGAGGTGAATTATTTTACTTGGAACAGTCTTCCTGAAGATATGAGACAGGCCTCTACTTTGACAATGTTTATATCCAGGCTCAAAACAGTTCTGTTTAGCTGTGCATATGACTGAAAAGTTTTTATTTTGTGCTCTTCTCTTTAAACATTCATTTTATGATGATTATTTGTGATTATTTATGTTTTGGTTTGTTGTATTGTGATTTTAATGTCTTTCTTATTCTGTAAAGCACTTTGAATTACTTTGTGTACAAATTGTGCTATACAAATAAACTTGCCTTGCCTTAACTACAATGGAAATAACACTTTTGGTGACATAAGACATTATAGGACCTATCATGGTAAACATGACTAGACCTATCATGGTAAAGTATTTATTTGAGAAAATAAATACTATCTTAGTTTAACTCAAAGCCATTTCAATCATTGTCTTCCCCGTCCATAGACTCGCCCCACACAAACAACAAAGTTTTCACTGTATGTTTCAGCCACATTAAGGTGACATGATGGTCATAATCTTTGGAACTTTGATGTCTACAATTAATTTCTCCTTCTATAAGAGAGATAAAGGCTGGGTTAATCTGTTTTATTTGCTTTCAGTGAAATATGGAGACTGATTCATCGAAATGCTTCCTCAACAAGCCAGTACAAACCTGTGAATAAAATAACTTACCGTCCAATGAAGTCGTCTCTACGTCCCGTATCCCTGTCCCACACCGTGATCTCCAGCACCTCCCCAGTCTCTTCATACAGGTGCAAATCAAACTGCTCTCTCCACTGCGGGTTCAGAGTCTTTGGCACAGTCTACATCCCCGTATTAAAAAGCAGGTTAAGCATTTAGTTTGAGCCATATTGCGATACAGCAAGGGTCCAACTTTACCTTGCTCTTGTACTTCTGGTGTCCCAGTCTGAACCTGGCATACGGGTCACTCAGTCCATTGGGGTCCATGGGAGTGAGATTTCGACCCTCGATTAACGCGATACTGACGATCCCACGCCACAACTGCGATTTACGGTGCAACTCGGACAGACGCGTGGACTGCTGCTGCTTGTCAACATAGACAGATGAAACATATATCTTAGAACAAGATCTTATCTGTACTTAATTACATGAACAGAGGGTGATGTTTTTTCAAAAAGGAGTAACAGATCTGTCAAACGTGGTTAAACCTATCCTATCATTATTAAAATAATAACAATAAAAATGTCTTCAGTTTTAGGATGACATAATTTTGGGAGAAATGGGAAATTGCTGATCTGTTGCTCACATGTGAAGAACAGCACCATATACCACCAACATCAACAACATGTATATAAAGAAAAATAATGAAAAACTGGGCACATTAACACAACGATGTAACATGCACTGACCACAAAACAAATGGGAGCAGAGTGCACAATGCATGGCTACAACATCCTTTACCTTAGTGGACCGTTTCCAGGATCTCCTGAGCAGCATTGTCTGAACATACATCAAAATTTTTATTCAACTTCATAGGGCCATTATTATGTGTTATGTAATCACTCGAGGGAACCTTATGTCTCTACGGAGGCTATTCAAAGCTCTACACTAAAGCCTTACAATAATAAAGCAGTGCAATTAGAAATAAAATAATATCTAGTTTAAAAGACAATGCACTGTAGATCATTGTCCCAAGTCTTTCTAATACTTCTTTCTGACTATCTCCTGTGTGCTGTGACTGTGCCTCCTCTTCCAGACTGAATCAGCACAGACTGCATATGAATAATTTAAACACTGAATAAAACATTATTTTGAGAGGCTGTATTTAAAGTCTGGGTATGTGCCTCCAGTTAAATATGGGATTATTTAATTTTTGTAATTCAGTGACAAATACAAAGAATACATTAGGATTACAAACTAAAAGGCATGATACGCTGGGCCATAACAACAACAAAAACAAATGAGACAAAGATATGATCCTGTCTTCTACATGCTTTGTCCAAGGCCCAAAATTACACTTATTCCAGCACAGTTCATAGTAATTAAAGCAATTTTGTGTGGTATCTATATATTTCAATGGATTATGGTAAGGATGCTATTATGGACATGCTACTGGACATTTAAAGGACGTCCACTATATTTCTACAACACTCACTTTATTCACATAGGGTTTCCACCGATATGTCTTAAGCTCAAGTTGCTGTTGAGAAAAAAATGTGGCCGAGAAACTGTCACGGTACCGTTTATACAACAAAAACTGTACTATTTGATCTGGTAAAAATTAGATCAATAATCGATATTCTAAAAGTACAAAAATGTGTGGGTAAAGCAACATACCATTGAGTCCCGGCGTTCCTCGAGGGGACTCTCTTTTGGAGTGAGGGTGACATTGAGCTCCAGGCTGCCCAGGTCTTCATCTGGGAGGTGAGGATCCTTCAGTGGAAGTGTGATGGGGATTGTCCTGAAGTGTGGACAGGGAGAGAGGTCTCAATTAACCAGGTCATGTAACTACAGAACAACATGTAAATATATTTTTATATCAAAGTTCAAACACTAATGTACAAGTCTTGATATTACTCCAGGTTAAACTATCTATAATATTACAATTATGTTTTAGAAATCCATATCTGTACATCAAGCCAACTATTAAACATAATGCAAAGATCATATTAATGTGTAGTATCATTATTTTATATTTTGTACACTGTAGACTGCAATATTATAATATATATCTAAAACAGCTTAGTAACAGAAATAGGTCATGTGACTTCCTGTTCAAAACTACAGGACTGACTTTTTTGGGATACCTTCATAACAAGATGACCAGGGATGCACTGATCCAGCTTTGATACTATGACTTTAAGTATCTGCTAATACTCAATATCAACCGATACCAGAGACTGAAAATGGCATTTGTTTTCTTAAAGAAAAATGTACTAGAGATCGACCGATATTGTTTTTTCCATGGCCAATGCCAATACTGATTATTTAGGATCAAGAGAAACCAATGGTCAGTAAGCTCTAGCAATATTATTGGGTTGATATGTAGGTCCAATTTTAATAAATTCTACCCAGATTATCTAATTTGAATTCACTACACACTCTTCCATGACGTTACCCTACTACCTGGATAAGAGAGCAGTGTGCTCTCATATCCAGGTTCAAGTTCAAAGAGGGTACTACATTTTTGCAGTACCCTCTTTGAACTATAGTGTTCAAATAAAACTTTATGTATATACTGTTGATGCATATGGAGATTTAAGGCCACTAGTCGATACACTAAATATCAGCCGGACATATCGGCCAATCGATATATTTCTAAAATAACATGAGAGAAAATGGATTCAAATGCGTTAGCTGTTAGTTATCCTTTTGTATAAATAAAAGTTCAAACATTATGAGACTTTCATGGTCAACTATGACCAGTAAATACTCTTATAACTTCAAAAATATATCAAGTCAGGATATTGGCTGAACCGATATTTGGAAGCCGATACCCAATCCAACAATTTTTTTCTGGATCAGTGGCAATATTCAATACTAATATCAGATCATTGCATTCTTAAGCATGACATGGGGACATGTTCTACCTTTGCTGCTCCAGAGATTCCAGGTGCAGGTAAGCTGAGCCCATGAAATCGTCCTGAAGGCCAAAGTCATAGTCAAAAACCTAGTGAAGATAGAAAGCTGCAATTAACTTTGTGTTGTAGAACAAACAAACAAACAAACATTTATTTACCTTAATATACAAAGGCTCAGATAAAGTATCCAGGACCAAAGTTGTCTTCTCATCCCACACAGGATTCAGGTTTTTGTGGATCGTTTTGCTCTTAAACACTTCTTTACCTCCAAGCTTAAACTTCACATAAGGATCACTGGTGCCTACATGAACAGAGTTTCAGCCGATCGTTGAAATCATTAAAATCAGAGAAAACAAACAGGTTGTAGTGTACCTCCTCTGTCTCGAATGGCCAGGTTGTGACCCCTTTTCAGCTCAATCTCCAGCTTGTACATCCCAGTACTGGGCACTCGATCCTGAGTACTCCCAGCTCCTGCTCCACTGGACGCACCCACCCCCTAAAAACATATACACTGTAGTTACCCTGAGCACTACAGTAGATCAAAACTGATGTATCAGGTATAAATCCAAATAAAGTCACTTACAAATTAAAAATACAAGCTTTTGGTAGAGTCAAAAATGCACCTTTTCTGTTGTGTCTCTATCAGCATCTGCAAACAGCTAACACTGAAATGTCTCATTCAAACTGCAACAAGTCTCTGGAGTAACCACGAACAGGAAATTACATGAGAGCTTCCTTCCAAACACCAAAGTGCTGTTTAGCTTTTAGCTGATATTCTTTCCCTTTATTGCATACACTTTCTGTTAGCACAGTTTGTAACACCTCTGATGCTACTTACCTGCTTTCAATATCTCAACAGTGGTACAGTTTGAACTTTATGCCAATAGTTATACTTGAACAGTGTAAGCTGAAACGATTGTTATCAGCTATTGCAATGGCATATCTTTCGATAATGGGATGATAATGTGTTTCAGATGTACAAATGCATTTGTATCTGTGTGATAGCTGCCCTCTTTGGATGACTAAATCCACTTCAGGTATTAATATATGAATACAATGATCAGACTTTTATTAGACGCACTGTAATTATTATTTCAAAAGACGTAATGACACTAGTATTGATTTTTCAATATAACTATACTTTTTATTTAAACAAAGACATCTCAGAAATCAGTGGTAATGGTAACATCATGACAGATGTCATCTAGGCTCTATGTCACACAAACAGACAGGGAACAGACATTAAATGTAATCCATTCAGATTATCTCTACCATCATGTAAACTGTAGCCTGAGGCAAAGGTGTCTACAGATATGTACTACTCTATTTTGGCACAGGATGGTGATGGTACCTGGCGGATCAAGCTTGTGTGTGCAAACATGCTCACCTACCATAAACACACATCACTGTGTGGGATCCTCATGATCTGACACTATTCTCATCCCTGTACTTTGCCTCCTGATTTAGTGCCACAGGACTTAATCCACAGTAAGCTGCTTGTTAACTTTGGAAGCCCAGTTATTCCTGTAACATAAACGCTGGTCACTCTTGGTGCCATCACCATGAACTCATCACCATGAACTTAATCTTACTATGAGATCACTGCATTTACCTTGTGCAACGATGTTTAATTCAAAGAAAGTAATAATAATAGCCACCTCAGATAATGACAACTGTTTCTGTAAAAACTATTTTAAGTGCAAGTCTTTGTATAACAGACCTTCACATTTCACATTTGAATAAATACTATTACACAGAAGAAACACACGATTTACCATATTGTAGTGACATCCATGCTGCTTTTGAGCTGGTACGCAGACAAACAAAACCTGGCAGTATCACCACATTGTATCTGATATTTATGTGAATCCTTGTTACAGTGCGTTCGACAGCACATGGGCCATAAAAGAGCGGTAGAACTCATATGGTTTCTTCACAGCCACACCACATTGCTCTCTAACATGAAGCTCCAGCCTCAAGAAGATCATTAACATCAATATTGTAGCCAGGACAGACTGCAGTGATCAATACGAGAGCACGAAACACTACACACTGACACATTTAATTCACAACGCCCACAACAGTCCCAAGTGTGAAAAATGCAAGAGATGCCAACTACGTTTCTGCAAGAATTTGTGTCAGCAGGAACAAAAACACTAGAGTAAATGTCTGAAGGGTCATTCAGAGCCAAAGGTGAAATCCAGCCACAGTTTACTCTATTGTTTGTTACAGGCCTGGATAAATTTGGAAGATCGTGCCATGAAAGGTATCAGGTATATTGGTGACAAAATATCTTATATATTAATTACTGCATACAAGAAAGGAAGAGAGAACACTTGGGGAATGCCATGCCTGTACAGTTTCTGTAAAGTTACACATTTATGTAACTGCGGAAATACAAGAGACAATAATACATCCAAATACGATTTTTTTAAATTAATAGGCTACTTATTGAATGTCACCATGCATAACCTAGCATTTTGACAGCAGCCACCAGCACAGGAGAATAAAAGCCCGACAAGGCTGTAATCAGGGCTGCCAGGAAACACTTTATTTGGATTACATTTCCTACAACATACAGGTGATAAAGTCAGTGGCCTCACCAACAGCAGACGTCCACATCTTGAGACCAGGAAAGACTCATCAGCTGCAGTACAGCGGAGCAAGCCACGCAAAGCTTGATGGGACTCTGCCACCGAGGCCTCGCTTACAAAACGATCCAGGGTCAATAACAGCACAGTAATGGTTATACAGACAGAATTGAATAAGGTTCTGAGAATAAGACGATTTAACACGAGAACTATGAGGACAACAGGCAACACCCAGCACAACTCCCCAACACAAAGCTGAAGTCTAGGTCCACACAAACACAGTTAAAATTGTTAAGGAGAACCAGCCGTCATCAGCAGCCATGTGTAAGGAGACTGTGCAGGAGAGGAGTGGGAGGAGCCTGCTGAAATCGTCCGATTGGTTCAGAGCTAATTCTTCAGTGTGTAAGCCTAATGACTCTGGGGTTACAAAGGTGTGAGCATACAAAAGGTGTTAAGTCTCCTCAGGTCACTTTGATTTAGCCTCATTACAGCAGACAGTTTTTATTGGTATGCTATTACTGTAGCCACAGCTGCCCTGAGGGAAGTAGACAATAGAAGTGGCTGCCAAACAACCCTCTCTGACCACTACCAACGCTCAAGCACTCACTAAATATGTATTAGGTAGTAGACAATGTGGGGGTAGTGAACGGGGACACAACAACAGTTTCAATTAGAGCAGTAGTTTTTTAAGACATTTACCCCCTGACACTTTTCATGTTCAGTATCCCCTACACTGACACACTTAAGAAACTGTCTGTGGACACCGCACACGTGATGCAATCTCTAAAAGTTTTTTTTATTTTTTTTTTATTACTGAATTATTATATTGAGTCATGTGCATTGCATTTAGGCTAGCCCCAGAGATCCAAATGATTGCAATTATCATAAAATGAACACAAGATGGCAATTTTCTTTAAACTCATCTCTCTCTACATAACCCTTGCACATTTTCCGTACCCCTTAGCATACCCACACCACAGTTTAGGAACCACTATACTAGAGTCAGCCACTGCTGGCCCACTGTGGCCCCTGGTGTTCCCAGTTGTCTCCCATTCAAGTACTAACAAGGCCCAAACTTCATTAGCTCCTGAGATCAGATAAGATCAAACATTGATGAGATAGTATGACCAGTTTGGCCAAGATGGGGTCAGGACCCCTGGGGGGGGGTAGCTAGGCACACACAACCCAGGCTAGGGTCGCAAGATGACTTGGAAGATATGCCAAAATTATGGTACTGTATTTGATCTATTTTTAACTGATAACAATATATTTTTTGTGGAATTAGGTCAACTAACACCCACTAAGAGTTGTATGAATATGCTAAGTATGTCTCAGGCACCGTGCACACTTAGTGTAGCTCAATAGACCTAGCCTACATACAGAAACTGTAGACTAGTTTCAGTGTAGTTAGCTTCTCCCTTCAGATATAAGGCAGTGTCCAGCAGCAATGGATGAACAGCAAAACGTCTTCACTCCTACAACTTTTTGCCCAGTTGACAGATTTTACTTTTGGCTTTTACTATGTCAACTAAGTTCTAATTAAATACATTTAAACAGATTTTTTTAAGTTTTGCAGACTGAAACTATTATAGATGTGAATTGCATTTTGCAGTGGGGTCCTGGGCAGCTTGCATGGTTATTTTGTGGGTCCCGGCCTGAAAAGTTTGAGAACCCAAGGCCTGTAAGCCTTCGGTTAAACAGTTTATGGCATCTTAGTTGATCAAATAGTTTATTACTCAACAAATTGTTTTATAAGGATTAAGTTGTGCATTTATTCTCTCTTTTTACATACACACACAGAATTTAACAATAATACTTTTCTTTCTGTGCACCTTTTGTCAAATAGTCAATAGCTGAAACTTTTTGTAATGCATATAAACCCTTTTAGTCAAATTTCTTCAGCAAATCACAGCCCATCAGCCTTTTGGGTTAAACATAGACAAGGTTTATAGCTTTAATATGATTTTATGGGCAATGTTGAAACAATCTATAGAGGCACATTTAAGGGAATGGGGAGTGGGATGTGACTCATCATGCAGCCTCACTGTAATGCTTCAAAGTAACAGCCTCGTCCAGCATTGCGGAGAGATGACAGCTGCCCTAAACGGGTTGTAGGCTATTTGTAGGCTGCCCTGTTGAGTGGAGTAGGATGATTACAATAGGTAGGCTCCAGAAATCCAGCATAGGCTTTGGGCTTCACATGAGCAGCCTATAGGGCTTACAGGGCTAGGGTTTATACACCAGTCTTACAGTCTCACCTGTGCGTCTTCATCCTGGTTTTCCAGCTGTGCTTGTGATTCTGGCGCCACAGTATCTCCCTGTCTCTCGGTTGCACCGCTGCCTCCTGGGCACGGAGGCTCCGCCAGCGCATCCACGCACGCAGAGCCCAGGGACGAGCTCTTGTGGTGGCAGTGCACCAGTTGTGCAACAGTGGGCTTGTTCGGGCTGCTGGAGGGGCGCTTTCGGCACGGATACCCGCTGGCTGGAGCGGGATCTAGATCCGCGTCAGAGAACAGCAGGTCCGGCTGCGAAGAGGAAATGACCCGGTCCAAAGCAGCGCTCTGTTTCCATTTAATTTTTTTGAACATCCGCATACCTCGCTCCTTTTTGTCCTCGGACTCTCTTGTTCCCAGTTTTGGGCTGAGCAGCGGTTTGGCTTTGGCTTGAAATTGCTTCCATATTGTGTTTTGTTGGGACGCGCTCTCGCGGTCGTCCCTCTCGCCCCTCTCCATGTCCAAACACGCTGCTGGTGCGTTGTGCGGCTACAGGAGGAAAATCCCACTGTCACGGCTCCCACGGTGTCCACGAGCGCAGAGCTCAGTCCCCGTGAAGACACAAGCTTTGAGGAGCACGGAGCAGGGAATCTCGACCTGCCCCCTACAGAAATATTTACTAGCACAGTGCTCCCGTCACAAAAACAGCGCTCTAGGCACATTATGTGGAACAAGAGACGAAATCCTATACCCCCTACCAAAACTACAGACTCACTACTTTACTTTGAAATCCTTTATTGCAAATATGCCCTTAAACATTGTATAAAATGTCCAGTGGGATTACATGCACTACACCTATTATTAAAATACGCACAATAAATGAATACATTACAAAACATTGTGTGGCTTTTCCCCTGGTTCATTTGTGTTTTACCAAAAAGATACAGCCAGCACAAGAAAATCAATGTCCGTAGGAAGTTTGTGGTAGGCAATCCAAACTAAAAGCACTTTATGTACAGTACATACCATCAACATGTTGAAATGTAGCCTGCTAAAAAATAAAAGTGCAAACAACCAACTTTAAATCCAGGTCATTACAAGACAATCTACTGTGGCCTAACAAAGTGCACCTATGGTCTCATTTACTCACTTGGCTAATGACTGCTTAAAAAAGGACATTCCTACAGGTCTTGCATGCTGAAATGGTAGTAGTCAGTGATTACTATGTGGTGTATATCAGTGTAATAGATTCATTTAACACGAGTCACAGGTCCTGCTCATGCATTTGCTGTTGCATCTTCTGAAGCATCTGCTGCATCCTCTTCAACTGCAACGTCAACACAATACAAACACAGAAGAAGAGATAGATTTAAGAGACGGCTTACATAAGATTACATTTGGGTCATCCTTCCTCATCAGCCTGTGTGTTACATAAACCCCAGTTCAATGCATTATCCACAAGGGGATTATTAAATGTGGTATTGCTGTAAATCACCTCTTCATCTTTCTTCTTGATGAGCTTCTCCGTCTCTACGTCTGGTGTAGACAGAGGCAAAATGGGAATGGGGCTCTCCACTCTATTGTCCGAACTCATTTTACTATAATAAAGAGAAACGGGAATTAAAGCTTGTGTTAACCATAGTTCATAAGGAAAATACACACAACAATGCACTGCAGCACTCTAAACACTGTATTGTTAAGGCAATATAAAAATGAAAGTGCGGAAATGACAATAATACAATAGTACAAATTAGCTCTATGGAATAATAATGACATTTTTAATCAATCTGGCTAATTATAGAAAAGGAAGGAAACTAAATAGAGGATGTAAATACCCTACAGGTTGAGTCGTATTCATTTAAAAGTAGCATTTTAAGTTTGATTGATAATATTCACACTATTCATATTCACCTTGCCATAGTCTGAATGCACTGCGCCCTGTAGTTTTCATAGTGACAGTCGTTGGTTATGTCCTTCAAGTCGTGCATGTGAGTCCTTATTAACATGGTCCTCAGCTTCACAAAGTCACAGTGGGCAGGGTTCTCCACTGTAAACAGGAAACCATTAGCATCGGCAAAGTAACAGACCTTTTGTGATGTGTGATAAGCAGCTTGAGATTTCACTTTCCCTTACCCTCCACAATCCCCCACGGGTACAGCCGGCCTCTCACTCTCTGACCACGGGCCTCCACCACTGTGTTGCTGCCAATCACTGCAAATGGAGTGCTCTCCTACACCACGACAGACCAAGAGGCTTTTAATGTAATATTCATAAAGGCTGAACTACATCACTGGAAGTAAGCACATTTAAGAGACGCCTCACCTTCAGTTCTCTGTCTTGTTGTTTGAATTCTTCATCTTCGTCGGAGTCGCAGTCTGGGAACTGGTAGATCTTTATCCCACATTTATCTATTTCCTCTCTCAGCTGCAAAGCCAATGTGCTCGTTTTAATACAGATCACTGCCCTACTCAAGTGTCACCAAATGAGAGTGTAATCTGTTTAGTCACTTTAAAATAAGAAGTGAAAGTGAATGCACGTCTAATCTTTTATACTCGGGAACTTGATTGTTGCCGCATGAATCTGCCCAGGACAGTATTATACACATTAACTATAATAACCAATTAACTGAAAGTTCTTCCCAGATCATTCAAGACATTTCCAGATGTTATTAGCTAATAGTTAATGTGTGTATCTCTTCATATTCAATAAACCAGTCGTGCAGTTGCAGGTTATACTGTTGCTTGCAGCTTGATACAGCAAATAATCTAAAATTACTACAGATTTTTATATTTTTTGACTACAGAATTTAGATAAATAGTAAAAGAAAAATTCTAAGCTGTCAACTGGACAAAAAGTTGTAGGAGTGAAGACTGAAGATCAGATAGATGTAACGCAGTGTCTGACCAGAACTGAAGAAGTGGCTTGGACGAGCAGCAAAACGCCTTCACTCCTACAACTTTTTTGAACTAGATTTGAATTTCTCTTTTACTATGAATCATACGTGGACGATTGAGGGATTGCACAAATATTTAGACAAAAAAGTGTGCATTATGCAGCTAGTTTTACCCGCTCTTTAAACTTCCTGATCTCGCCGGGGGTCAAACAGTCTGCCTTGGCGATGAGAGGGACTACATTCACCTTATCCATTAGGATCTTCATGAACTCTATGTCGACTGGGCGCAGCCTGTGTGGAAAATGACACTTTATGATACAAATATATAGGGCAAATAGCAAATACAAATGAACTATACAGTGGAGTGCGTTACCCATGTCCAAAAGGAGGTATAAAGTAGAGGCAGCAGTGCACCCTGTTGTCCTGGATGTTCTTCCTGTTCAGACCACTCTCGTCTCTAAAGTATTGCTCAAACTGCTGGTTGATGTAGTCTGTAACTGGCCGCCAACTGGGAAACACAAGGGATGTTTTATTTATTTGCTATGGAAAGTAGGTCAAATCTGCCTCACTAGATATGTTACAGGAGTTCATAAATGACTTATCTTCCACCTTGCACAGCGATTTGAAGATATAATTTGGCTTGGATGACGGGGGAGTAGTAGCAGTCGCTTTCATGATTGTAAAGTGTGTTTGTGGCCACAGGCAGGACACTCCAACCACTTGGCTGCATGAATGTGTTTACCTGACCAGTCAAAACCAAAAAAAAAAAAAAGATCTGTGGGTCTGGAAACACGTCCTTTATTAGAGTTGGGAGTGATTGACAGGTGGATTAACCAATCAGAGAAACGCAAGCTCCATTCAGGTAAAAACAAATATGTCGACTTATGTTTAAAAAAGAGAAAACATAACAGAGGATTGAGAAACAGGGCAGATTTCTACAGAATAAGAAGAAGAACTGAAGCACTAAATTTATACTTATTTATCTGAGGTAAAATAATGTATATATTCCGTTATGAATTATAGAAGAATTTTTAAGAAATGTGATGGAACTGTCCCAAGTTAGGATGGAGGTTTGAGGTTCTTACGGTCCGATTTCAGCCCATTCTGGATTTGAACAGACTAGATAGAAGATAGGACACCACACTGACGAGCGAGTAGATAGGACTCGCTGGTCAAGAAGAAGTGGTGAAGAAGCAGTAGGTGCAAGATTGGCAGTGATGTTTGTGTCACTCCTGAGCGGCAGCGGCTACAGAGAATGAATAATGAAATCTTTAGATATTTCTGTCAGGTATTCTTTCCTCTATGTAAAATGTGCCTTCAAATAAAATAAACTGTATATGTGTTTCTCTGTGTCTCTCGGCTGGCCTGGAGGAGCTGGAGGAAATGTCCGGGGTGAGGGAATTCTGGGAGTTCCTGCTTAGACTGCTGCCCTAGAGACCCGGCCCCGGATAAGCGGAAGATAATGGATGGATGTATATGTGCTCATTTGGCATAACCCTGTTAACTATGGTTACTGTGAAAGTCTGAGGGGAATACCAGGTACCACAGTGGGGCAGCATTGGTGGTGGTGGCACAGATTTTCTGCCTTCCTTTAGGTGCCATGAAAGGCGCTATATAAATCCAATGCATTGTTACTATTGTTATTATTTATTATTACCATTCAGTGTTGTTGACTGCATCTCCAAACCCCGGCGTGTCCACTATCGTCAGTTTGAGCTTCACTCCCTTCTCTTCAATGTCCACTGTGTGCTTGGTGATCTCCACGGTCTGACTAATTCGCTCTTAATGAACAGATAGACCTTGTTAGTTTAATTTATTTTGCACATACTTGCACTTTAAGAGACATACAACTCACCCTCTGCGTTGAGAAGTTTACGATCTTTATGCAGATCTGTCAGGAACAAGCTGTTTACTAAGGTGGATTTACCCAGACCAGACTCACCTAGAATACAAACATGGCCAAGATATTAAATTCAGTTCAGTTTTATTTATATAGCACATTTAAAATACAACTTAAGCTGGTCAAAGTGCTTCACATAAACAACAATAAATAAAAACAGATATATAACAGAAGATATAGACAACTTAACACTTTAGGTCTCAGTAAAAGCCAAAAAGAACCAAAATTACACAAATTTGGAACCGTTACGTCAAGTCTGGGAAAGGCCATACCAAAAACATATGACTAAATGATTGATTTAACTGTAGATGTTGAGTATATTTCACAAAAACATTCAAATTTATGACCACTTCAGTTGTTTTTACCTGCAACCATGAGTGTGAAATCAAATCCTTTTTTGACTGACTTCCTATGCAGTTGATTGGGCAGTGATGCAAACCCAACATACTCCTTTTCCTAAAAAAAACACACACATTTATGGGAGTCAGTGAATACAGTTTTACTGCAATTAGTTTTAAACCTTAGTGTTACGTTTGTCTAAAGAAGAAAAGGTCAAATATTCATCTTTCAGTTTGACAGAAAAGGGACTGGAAAATAATTTAAAGCTCAAATATTATATCTGTCTTCGTTTTAAGTTTATTTGGATAAAAGTAAAATGCATTTACGATAAAATGTGGGATACTGTAAATGGAGAAAAGATTTCCAGTAAATAACTACAGTTGTTTAAAGCAGAATAAATCAGTGATGTAAGATATTAGATTGGATTACACTTCATGCAAATTCTTTTTTACATTGTGTCTTGTGAAGCTCTGATAAGATGCACCCACACACAATTCACAAAAATACACCAATCCAGACTGTTGATGCGTCTGTATTCTGACTCAGCCTGAGCACTGCTGTCCAACATGACACGGTGGAAGGACCACAAATGAGAAATGAGACTCAAGAAAAACGTAGACATGGTTCTGCCTCTATTAAAAACTTAACCCAAATTGCCATTGCTAAGTTAATGTGCATCTTTAGTCTGTCTGGATATAGTATTTTATTCCAAATCCCATTCCTAACACAATTATCTCCACCATATCCATCAACTAGTAAGAAGTGGAGTGAATACTATCATAATGGGAAAAAAATATGAATAAATTACTATTCCAAGTTGTTATAAAGAAAATAAGAATGGCATTGTATATTCATAATTAGTCTGAATACAAATGTTGTGTTATGTTATGCTATGTGCATATGAAAACAGCAGAAATAGCTCTACAAGATCAATTACAATAGGCAGTTATATTAGCTGATGCAGTTTATATGTGTATCCTAAATTAGGCTACTAATTACTATTTGAAAGCTAGGGTTTAATGCAAACCCATGCAACCAAGAAAGTGGCCTACCTCATGATCTTCTGGGCCATAAAGTCACATTCCAGGAGAAAGCAGCGGTTCATCGAGAGAGAACACCAGCCACGTCCCAGCATCACAGACAGAAGCACATCCGTTTATAAACAATAAGGATCATTTCAGATGACGAGAAGCACGTGAGACTTACCTGCTCGGGGCGCACGGCTCCTGTACCTGCTGCCAGACATGTTGGAGACAGTGGGTCACAAACGCGTCCGAACTAGTGGAGGAAAGGGGCGGTTCGGTGAGACAGGGCTGTGGTGTCTTGATGCTCAGTGCTCACAGCCAGCGGCCCGTAGAGCAATGGACTCACACGTGCAGAAAATAATCTCTTCACATAACAGTTAGCATCCCCTGTAGCGTTTTTGGACCAAAGCCTCTCACGACAAGTGGAGCGGACCGTGATTTTTATTTACGATGAACAAAAGAACAGCAGTTCAGCGAAGACGCCACTAGAGGGAAGTGTTACACCACTGTTTAGACACAAACAAGTGACCCAGTTTATATCCATCCATCCATCCATCCATTTTCTTCCGCTCATCCGGGGCCGGGTCGCGGGGGCAGCAGTCTAAGCAGGGACTCCCAGACTTCCCTCACCCCGGACACGTCCTCCAGCTCCTCCGGTGGGACCCCAAGGCGTTCCCAGGCCAGCCGAGAGACATAGTCCCTCCAGCGTGCCCTGGGTCTTCCCCGGGGCCTCCTCCCGGTGGGACATGCCCAGAACACCTCCCTAGGGAGGCGTCCAGGAGGCATCCTGAGCAGGTGCCCGAGCCACCTCAGCTGGTTCCTCTCAACGTGTAGGAGCAGCGGCTCTACTCCGAGCTCCTCCCGTGTGACCGAGCTCCTCACCTTATCCCTAAGGGTGCGCCCGGCCACTCTGCGGAGGAAGCCCATTTCAGCCGCTTGTATCCGCGATCTTGTCCTTTCGGTCATTACCCAAAGCTCATGACCATAGGTGAGGGTAGGAACGTAGATTGACCGGTAAATCGAGAGCTTCGCCTTCCGGCTCAGCTCCTTCTTTACCACAACGGACCGATACAGCGACCGCATCACTGCAGACGCTGCACCGATCCGCCTGTCAATCTCACGCTCCATCCTTCCCTCACTCATGAACAAGACCCCGAGATACTTGAACTCCTCCACTTGGGGCAGAGACTCACCACCCACCCGGAGAGAGCAAACCACCTTTTTCCGGTCGAGAACCATGGCCTCGGATTTGGAGGAGCTGATTCTCATCCCAGCCGCTTCACACTCGGCTGCAAACCGCCCCAGTGCCTGCTGCAGGTCCTGGCTCGAAGAAGCCATCAGGACAACATCATCTGCAAACAGCAGAGATGAAATCCTGTGGTTCCCAAACCAGGCCCCCTCCGGCCCCTGGCTGCGCCTAGAAATTCTGTCCATAAATATAATGAACAGAACCGGTGACAAAGGGCAGCCCTGGCGGAGTCCAACATGCACCGGGAACAGGACTGACTTACTGCCGGCAATGCAAACACAGCTCCTGCTCCGGTCATACAGGGACCGGACAGCCCTTAGCAAAGAGCCCCGGACCCCATACTCCCAGAGCACCCCCCAAAGGGCACCACAAGGGACACGGTCGAATGCCTTCTCCAGATATATATATATATATATATATATATATATATATATATATATATATATATATATATATATATATATATATATATATATATATATATATATATATATATATATATATATATATATATATATATATATATATATATATATATATATATATATATATATATGGTACCTCCTCCTTCGTTCCTTTGTGAAGTGCAGATGAAGAGTTGCTGGAGGTACCATCATGGGGAGAAAAGCCCCTGCATGGGATGTACCACCAGAACATAACTGAAGTGACTGATATCAAAAAATCCTACCAATGGCTTGAGAGAGCTGGTCTGAGGCTCAGATAAGACAAGACCCAAGTGTAGGGTGTGCAAAGAGGTCACTGAGACAATCCAGCACACATAACTGCAGGGTGTAAGATGCTGCAGGGAAAGCATACATGGAGCATCATAACCCAGCGGCAAACATAGTGTACAGAAACATCTGTGCAGAGTACGAACTGGAAATCCCAAGGTCAAGGCAGAGAACACCTGCAAAGGTAGTGGAGAATGATCGAGCCAAGAGCCTGTGGGACTTTCAGATACAGACTGACAGAATGGAGATGGTGAACCAACCCGACATTGTGGTAGTGGATAAATGGTAGAGCAAAGTCGTTGTGGTGGGTATTGCAGTACCAAGTGATGGGAACATCAGGAAAAAGGAACATGAAAAAGTAGACAAATACCAGCGGCTCAAAGAAGGACTGGAAAAAGCCTGGAAGGAGAAGGCATCAGTGTTGCCTGTAGTCATTGGGGGACTTGGGGCAGTGATCCCTAAACTGGAGATGTGGCTACAGAAGATTCCAGGAAAAATGTCAGACAACTCAGTCCAGAAAAGAGCAGTACTAAGAACAGCAAAGATACTACGCGGAGTCCTCAATCTACCAGGGGACAAGAGCTTGGAAAAGGAGGGAGAAAAGAGACCATTGGATATATATCTCATCTCTGCTGTTTGCAGATGATGTTGTCCTGATGGCTTCATCGAGCCAGGACCTGCAGCAGGCACTGGGATGTTTTGTTTCTTTTTTCTGGGATGAGAATCAACTCCTCCAAATTCAAGGAGTTCAAGTATCTTGGGGTCTTGTTCACGAGTAAGGGAAGGATAAAGCTTGAGGCTGACAGTCATATTGGTGCGGTGTTTGCAGTGATGTGGTCGTTGCATCGGACTGCTACGGTAAAGAAGGAGCTGAGTTGAAAGACAAAGCTCTCGATTTATTGGTCAATCTACGTTCCTACCGTCACCTATAGCTTTGGGTAATGACTGAAAAGACAAGATTGCGGATACAATCAGCCGAAATGTGTTTCCTCTGCAGGGTGGCTGGGTGCCGCTGCTCCTCCACGTTGAGAGGAGCCAGCTGAGGTGGCTTGGGCATCTGTTCAGGATGCCTCCTGGACGCCTCCCTAGGGAGCTGTTCTGGGCACATCCCTCTGGGAGGAGGCCTCGGATAAGACCCAGGACACACTGGAAGGACTATGTCTCTCGGCTGCCCTGGGAATGCCTTGGGGTGCCACCAGAGGAGCTGGAGGACGTGTTGGAAGTCTTGGAGTCCCTGCTTAGACTGCTGCCCAAATAAGCAGAAGAAAATTGATGGATATTCTAGCATGACTATCATAAAAATAGAAAAAAGAAAATAATATTATTATTGGCAATATACTTAACACATTTATAATGACTAAAGAACTACCAGCACAGGGAGTATTCA
The DNA here is from genome assembly GCF_009829125.3 of Periophthalmus magnuspinnatus. Taxonomy (NCBI): domain Eukaryota; kingdom Metazoa; phylum Chordata; class Actinopteri; order Gobiiformes; family Gobiidae; genus Periophthalmus; species Periophthalmus magnuspinnatus. The sequence continues at coordinate 16,996,630 of NC_047148.1, forward strand.
AACAAATGAGACAAAAATGTTGGGAACCATTGCATTAGGTCAACACAGATAGAGACTATGTCATGCCACTCACCTAGAAAATGTGGATCAGTTTAAAGGAATTAATGAACAATTAAGCTTGCATACCACTTCCAACAATGTAAATGTTAGTGTGTCTTATTCAAATGGATGTGATTTGGGGAAGAATGTTTTTGTAAACAGCCAGAAGACAACAGCTGTTCCACATTCAGTGCATCCCCTAAGCATGTCAATCACATCCCAGCATCCTGTTTGTCAAACACTTGCTAATCTTCAAGTAAAGTGCTGGTGTGGGACACAAATATGGACTGGTGGTCAGCGACAGGAGGTCATAGACGCAACAGAGGGACAAGGGCACCATGACAGAGTCTGAGGGAGGAGACAATAGGAGAAACAGCAGTGGAACAATGATGAGAACTAGGGGTTAGGGGCGGCAAAAGGCCGCCATAACCCAGTGCATTTCCTGTACTACCACCCCAGCTGCTTCTGGTGGGAGGAAGACCTCCTCTTTAAGACTTCAGATTTAGGTACTCACACTCTAAACAGCTCTTGCTACAGATTGGTTTGTTTGTAGACTTCACATGTAAGTACAGTGGCGGCCTGTGTCTGTATATATGCATACCAAATGTTTGATCTCTAGCTGATTTCTGAAGTTGTGAAGTTCATTTAAATAATTTAAACAGAAATATAATGTCTGAGTCTTGGTTTCCTTGTGATATTCAATTTCCCAAAGGTTTTAATGAGGAAAACACAGGAAAAAGGAAAACACATGCAAAATATGGGCTCAACATGGCCTCAAAACCAAATTGGCAGCTCAATAGAATAGTTATTTTTATTTGGGTGTAAAATATTGTCCATAAAATTTGCTGAAATGTTTTTGAATATATTTATTGTCTTGAAATGGGTGAAAGTATTTTTATTATTATATGATTAGCCTATATAATATGATTTTTTCATCTTAAGGAAATAATTGTTTCGGATTCTTTTTTCAAAACATGTCTTTCCTTTCACATTTATGCAGGCTCGGGATTGGCCAGATTATATTTTAGTAACAAATGCAACATTCAAACACTGGCAAAAGTTACAATTGAAGAGAAGCTACTGTGGAGTCACCTCTCTGAGTGAATGACTGAAACAACACTATTTTAATGTATGTAGTGACAAGTGTACCGCTGGCTGCTGTCTATGGATGTTTATAGCATAGTGTCAGAGAAGGAGAGTCAGAGAGTGACTCGATCCACCTGAGCATGAGGCCAGGCTACGTCAGTGAAGTAATGTGCAATACATCCTTGTGTCAGCCACGCAAAGGGAAGTACGTATTGTCCTCATCACACACCAGAGCAGGGAAGGAAAACCAAGGAAGCAAAGGAAACACATTACTTTTATTTGTTCAGAGTAAGAGGTAGGTAGGGGAATACCAAGAAAACCCTACATCACTCAGTTAGTGTCAAAAGCATTTAACTCACTCTAAATCTAACAGTTATAAAAATGACCTTTGTAAAAGAAAGTAAAGTCAAAGAAATAAACAAGTGTGTTCAAAGAGGTGGAGCTGAAGACAGAATGAGAAAGAAAATATGGGTTCATTTTGCTTACCTCTGTGATTGTGTCGGATGGAGACAGGAAGTAATACTGACACACAGGAAATGGGCTGATGCTGCAGATAAGGTCAGAAAACGGCTCCATGATTCAAAACAAGCCCACACCGGAGTGGCCCCAGGGTCATCAGAATAATGTAAAGGAATAAAGTGTTTACACTGGTGACATGGTGGAAGATCACAAGAACCAGTCAGCAAGCAGTAGACGAGAATGTAACCAACTGTGTGTTCAAATTGTATTTTAAACACTAATTTAACTTTTCTTTGTTTCATGGAATAGATCATTTGTTAAAATAAGCTAATGCACTTATTTTAACTTAGAGAAATAATTCATGTAATTACTATAGGTGGTACCCACTTTGGTGCCATTACATTTAGCATACAGAAGAGACAGGTGCATCCTGCAAAGGCCAGTGCAGTGACACACGCCTGAAGGCAACTCCCTCGACTGGGTTAGTGTGTCACAATAAAAGCCTCATTAACCACCATGTTTAGTGACCACATCTCTTCCTCAATGATACACACAGTATTCATACTTTTAGCATGAGTATTGTGTGTATGAGTAATTTGGAGATGATTCATCTTAGGAGCAGGTGCCACTGTGAATCATACATTGTTCAAAACATATAATACATAAAAGCAAAGTTGACTTAAAATATAAATATTTTAAAAATTACTGTGTCTTTTGTTAGAAGAGGTTAGGTTAGTCACTGACATATTTCCCATTAGGTATAATATCAGTCTTTTTGGTAACTTTAAACAAAAGTATCTCTGAAGGGAAGATAGATAACAGAAAATGCCAGCCGATATCCTTTTACAAATACTAACTGGCAAAACAATGGCACCTGATGACAACAATACAGTTATGTCAAGGTCTGATACATCCACAAGCATCAAAACACAGCCAGTGGTGAGTTTTCATTGTGGATAATAAAAATGTGGATTGCAGAGAGAAGGAGAGAGTATCCTCAGTAGCTCATGGAACAATGGTGTGGAGTGGAAGTGATAAGAGACAGGACATCCTAAAGCGGCTTTTCTGACCTGCAGCTGCCCACACCTCACTCTCTGTATGCATCTGTCACTTTTATTATGGAAGACAAACATCACTGCAGATAAACAACTATATGTTTCTGCCACACTGGGCTGATGATATAGAAAAGTATGAGATATCTTCAGTTCTTTGTTTTTTTCCACGCTTTCTATTCTTTTTTTTTTTTTTTTGTTTGTTTTAGGAAAATGCGTCGCAAAAACAGGACATTGTTTCTGCATAATGTATATTTTACAATTTGTAAGTTTAGGTTTTGCCTGAACTGTGGAAATCAAAGGCCCAAAAGAATGCAGTGTTAGACTGGATGATGAACCACCTTGGCTGTATAATGTGTGTACTTCAACACAGACGTGTGTTTGTAAGAGTGAACATATAACAGCATTGTATATCATGTGTGACTATTAACATGCACTTTTCTGACCCAGTGAACTGTTTTGTACAAACTGTATGTTCCTCATGATATCCTGAAAAAGCCAAGTGGACTTTATGTTGCATATAAACTTGATATTGGCTGTACATGGAAAAGGAAGCATCTGTGCTTTTGCTGATGTGTGCAGATGCACAGAGGGATGTTAATCAGTGGTCAGTGTGCTGCTTGTTAGGACACTTTTAAAGAAGGATTGTGATTGTTGCTCTTGTGTTATTCAGTCAACAGGAACACATTTTCAAAAGCATCAACATTCAGTATGAGTGTGTACGTGACCGGGCCTCGTAAGGTTTCTTCCATCCACTTTGTTTTAAGATTGGTGTATAATGAGGCTTCCAGATGCAGAGCTGATGTGTTCATAGCCTGCAGTTAGTCTGCAATGATAGTAAATTAGTAAATAAATTTGAATAAGAGGCTTTAACCAGTGCTGTGACAAAGTAGGTTCCTTTGTCTCATTAAACCCAATTTAATTAATTAAATTTACACATTAGTTACACCAACTACACAGCTAAACATAACAACACCGGGTTTGTTTTAGTTATAGTACACCTTTAAGTATACGCAGTGGTGGAATGTAACCAAGTGAAAGTAGCAAAGTACTGTACTTAAGTAAAAAATGTAGGCATCTGTACACACACACAGACACACATGTATATATATATATATATATATATATATATATATATATATATATATATATATATATATATATATATATATACTTTTACTTGAGTATTTTTTATCTGTACTTTTACTCAAGTAAGAAAATTGAGTAGCCCTACTTCTTCCAGCACCGCACAAAGGCCTACGTTTAATTTTTGCTTAACCTTTGCTTTAGTTCTGAGTCCGGACACTTGGTCTAAGGAGCGAGATCAAAAGACTTCATAAGAAGTGGAAATTTTCTTTGCTGCTCATTGCCCCTCAAAGACTCTACTTGCCCCAAAAATTCATCCACCTGTCCCTGAACCCAGACACTTTAGACCAGGTGCACCCCAACATGCACCTAGACCAGACAGTAGAAAAGGAGCAAAGTATCATTATCATTTATCTGGTCAAAAAGCTCATCTTAAAGCTAACAGTAGTGTAGTCTGTGCAACTTATCTGCTAATGACAGCTCTAAGGGTCACCAGGAGACGCTGACTACGGGGGTGGTTATAGATGACAAACCTTCCATTGCCCTTTTAGATTCAGGTAGCGACCATACTCTGGCCAGACGGGCTTACCTCAGGGTGCTATTTTTGTGGAGGGAGAGTTGATATGGTGACAGAGTAAGCTATCCCATTACACAAGTAATGTCTTTTGCACTCTCTGTAGGTTTACTGGAACACTTGCCTTACCAAATTGTATTAGGCCTAGATGTCCAATCCTTCATGAGCTAATCAATCTACCACAGCTAAGTTAAATCCTAATGGCTGTTTAATGGCTGTTCTAGATCTCAAACTCATCAGAAAGCAACCAGTCAGAGATTTAAGTTCCTTTTTGTTGAAATGTATTTATTTATTTTGATGTATTTCAGTGTTTATATTTTTCTTATATTTTTATTTTTGTTAAAGGAACTTTATGGGAAATGCTGCTGTTAGGTTTTAACTTGTCACCGATGAGAAGAATTGTACTTACCGGAGGCAGATCTTTTTTTGCTGGGGAGACTATTATAACGTATAGGCTGGTTTAGTCCATTAAGGGGACATCACCATAGCCTGGTACATATGGGTTTTCCTTAGTTTCATTCATTTCTGTTGCTTTTGATCAAGTTGAGCACAATTATTTTTTTGTAATGTATTATTTTGCCACGCTTTACCACAGTGAACTTGAACAAATTTTTGGTTTAATGGACATTTTTCCCTCCTACTTAAGATCATACTAGCGGGCTACCACAAGCACATTCTTTAATCTTGTCCTAGGGCCCTTCACACACATTATTTAACATGCCCTTTGTGTTCACATGAAGAGTGTTCGCTTTTCTTTGTACACATATACAAAGACTGGCTGAGTATAGTTAATTTGAAAACATTTACCATTTATTTAAGACAATAAAACAAAAGTATACTGCGACGAATTATAATGTGTGTAATAGTATTTACTGGAAGGCAAGATTATCCCATTTTACATGAATGTACAGCAACGGATTTGGTGACACACATCTGCCCTCACATCATGGACTGAATAATGACCATAGCATTCTGTGAGGGGATGTAATCAGCAAGTTTGTGACTAAACTTACCAAGATTATGCGTCCTGTAAATAATCACTGTAATTAGAAAAGGTGTGGTTCAGCTTTTATCACTACATCACTTAGCGTAGAGCAAACACTGAGCCGGGTCACATAAACTGGGACATTTGCTGATGTGCCTTTGAATGGGTCATGTAGAGGATGTGTATGTAAGGTAAAATCAGGAAAAAAGGGGCTCCTCTAAAAACTCACAAACAGATGGAGCTGAGGGGATATTTCAACAGCAGGGTCTGAACACAATAGAGCATTTCAACATGTTCTCTAGTCCTCTTCATGGACAGCATCCTGTGGGTATGTGTGTGGATTCAAGGGCAAAATGTGTTTAGAGTCAAATGTATTTAAAGGTGAAAGGCACAAAAGGGGCATGCGCTTGGGACATGTTACCCAGAGGTTGATTATGAATAGGTTATATTTTAAATTGGATGAAAGAAAAACACACACACAAAAAAAACACTTTTTAGTAAAGGTGTGCTTAAATGGTTTGAAAAAAACATTATGGCCTAATTCTGTGTGGTTGGCTTGATTCAGTTTACTCATGTATTTGAACAATAGGTTAATTGGACCAATCAAAGTTTGAATGACCAGGAAAAAACAACTGAAATCCGTTTACAGTGTTGTGCCATTTCCACACAAGCGACCCCCCAGTTGCTCTTCTCTGATTGGCTGAATCTAAGATGCGGTGAGCGCTGATTGGAGCAAAGTTTTAGACTTTAGCTGGAACCTTTAGTGTGGTTCTTTGAGTTTGCAACTTTTCATTTAGAGAATACATACCTCAGAAGGTGGACAGAGAGAGCAGTTTTGTAGCCAGTATATCTAAAGGACACCTGCACCATGCTCACCGCGTGCCTGGAGTTCCTGGGCTTGGCTCTGTGTGTGGCCGGCTCTCTGCTGGTGATGATCGCCTGTGGGCTGCCGATGTGGAAGGTTACTGCTTTCATCGACTCCAACATCGTGGTAGCTCAGACCATTTGGGACGGTCTTTGGATGTCCTGTGTGGTTCAGAGCACAGGCCAGATGCAATGCAAAGTGCACGACTCCGTCCTGTCCCTCACCCAGGACCTCCAGACCGCCCGCGCGCTCACGGTGGTCTCCGCTGTCCTGGGGGTGATCGGACTCACGGTCACTATCGCAGGAGCGCAGTGCACCAACTGCATAAGAGATGAAATAGTGAAGGGCAGGGTGGTGAATGCTGGAGGGATCATCTACATCATCAGTGGACTGTTTGTGCTCGTGCCTCTCTGCTGGATGGCCAACAACATCATCGTGGACTTCCATAACCCGCAGATCCCCCCGTCCAAGAAGAGGGAGATAGGAGCGTCCATCTACATCGGCTGGGCGGCCACAGCTCTGCTCCTGCTGGGGGGCGCGCTTCTGTGCTGCTCTTTCTCACGGGGGGTCAGAGGCTCATTTCCCATCAAATACACATCTACTAAACCTATCTCAGGCAACGGAGACTTTGATAAAAAGCACTATGTATAAACATTTATTTTTATGTAGCCTACACACAAAGGACATTTATTTTTGATCACGTGTTCAGTCAACCCTCCACAGAAACACATTTGAAACGTGGTCTGGGCATCACTTCACACAGTAAAAGCCTGAAAGCGTCCAGGTGGTCGATGCTGGACACTTTTTTATTCATCGTTAGCTTTTGAAATAATACAATTTAAAGTGACTGATTATTGTTAAAGTAAACAAAAACGGATTATAACTCCAGGGTAGGCTCCACAGGCCTTAACAAATGCATTATTTTATTTTATTTTCAGAGGTTTCAAGTGTTGTGTGATAAGCTGATGTCTGTGTACACTTCTTGAGGTTGGACCTTTGTGAGCTCCCCATTGTAAAGCTATTGTTTTGTTTGTCCCAGTGGACTCATTAAGTGGATTGCTTAACATTTGTTCCCACAGTGAGTGTACAGCTGACAGTGAGGCCTGGTCAGCCCAATGTGCACTCCTGGTGTAATAAAAAGGACTGACCATGGACTGGACCTTTGAATGCATTCACAATTGTATACTATGCTAAATGTTTAGTTTTGTTTTTAATAAATGTGTTTTGTAATAAACTATCTATTAACTCAATTATTTAACGTGTGTCCCTCAAATAGCTGGAAAAAAGGTTATGCTAATTTGGACATTAAAAAGCTTGATTTAATATAGCAGTAATTATTGAGCTCCTGGTCTCTTAGGAAAGGGCCATGGGACTGAACAATCACCTCAATCAGTGACAAGACCTGTGTCTAGAGCAGAGGAGGGATTAAGATTTTTCATGGAAAAATACAATACATTGTACAATTTGTATATCAACAATACACACAGACAACGCATTTACAAATATTCTTCCTTTATTCTCCTTTAGTTTCCAGAAGTTTGTAAAATTCTGAAATATATTAACATAAGCTTAGACTGCATTTTCAATTTATTACAGTACAATATTAACATCATTATAAAAAGTGTAAATCTTCGAAGCAGGCTCAACATTGCACTCTAGTGGTAGCATGTAGGCACGTCAACCAAAGTATCATACGCAAGCTTGGCATGAATGGCAATAAATTTAATTAAATATTAATCCATGATGGTTGTTGATTTAAGGTAACAAATATGGCCATATGGCCTATTTATTTACAATGTTCTTTAAAAAGCTTTAACAGGTTTCATACAAGCTTTTACTTAATCAAATTATTCCTTATTATTGACCACACCCAGAGTCACTAGTGTCATTGTTTGTATTCTTTCAGTATCTGTCCTGCAATTACCAGTCTTTGGATCTCACTGGTGCCCTCATAGATTTCTGTGATACGAGCATCTCGATAATGCCTTTCTGCAGGCATGTCTGTCACATAACCCATGCCACCCAAAATCTGGATTGCCTTAATGTGAAATTGGAAAAAACAAAACACTCTGTAAATTAAAATGTTTAATGTCTAGTACAAACATTTACTTTTCAGTTGTTTTTTTGTACCTGATGTGAGCAGAAAGTGGCAGCTTCTGATGCAGCCAACTTAGCCATAGCAGCTTCCTATGAAAAAATTAGGGCTGTCAAAAACATGTTGATGTGCAGCTTTAGGGTGAGAAGGGCTCATTTACCTTTGTAAAAGGTTTCTTGGCATCTCTGAGAAGTGATGCTTTCCATGTGAGTAGACGCGCACTTTCTATGGCTACAGCCATATCAGCAATCTTGAACTGGGAGTGAAAGTGAAATATGTGTTTGCAACAATTTTAGCATTAATACACAACATACAAAAATCTGTTTTATAAATCGATAACTTATTATTGCAGTATAAAATAAATAAACACATTTTGGCTTCCTTACCTGTATTGCCTGCAGCCGGCCAATGGGTGCTCCAAATGCATTGCGTTTGTGTGCGTAGTCTGCAGCACAGTCTAGTGATGCCTGAGCAATACCCAGAGCCTGGGATGCTATTCCTATACGTCCGCTGTCAAGAGTTTGCTGCAGTTAAATAGTATATGTTATCTAGGGTCTAAAAAAGTGTTGCAGTATTAATCAGTTATTTTAGTTACCATGGCAATTTTAAACCCAGCACCACGAGGTCCCAGCATGTTTGAGAGCGGTATCCTGCAGTCCTCGAGAATAATGTTAGCAGTTGATGAAGCCTTAATTCCCAGCTTATCTTCCTTCTTCCCAAGAGAGAGTCCTGGGTGAGGCATCGGGATGAGGAAGGCACTGATACCCTGAGATATTGCAGACAGAACTTTATTTTTAGAACTTGTGGACAAATGTAATGGAATTTAGTGAATATTGCAGAAAAATAAATGAAACAATAATACAACAGTTTCATGCCTTATGTTTTAGTTTCTTATCTGTTGTGGCAAATACTACAGTAGCTGATGCATCCCAGCTGTTGGTAATCCAGGCTTTTGTGCCATTAAGCACCCACTCTTCTCCTTCTTGGTGTGCCATTGTGGAAGCAGCACCTGCATCACTTCCATTACCTACAATCAAGTGCAAATGTCACTTTAATGTAATCATTTTATTTTTTTAATTTAACCTTTATTTAACCAGGAAAGTCCCATTGAGATTACTACCGCAATCTCTTTTTCAAGGGAGTCCTGGTCCTCATATATTCACTGGCCCACATAAACATCTATGAATACAGTGTGAAACATAACATTACCTGGTTCACTGAGTGCAAAACAGCCTACTTTCTCCCCTGTTGTGAAAGGGGTTATCCACTCCTTTTTCTGTTCTTCAGTTCCAAATTTCAGAATCGGCCCTATGTAAAGTGACTAAAAATGAGGACAAAAGTTTAATATATAAGCAAAGATGAAGCACATGTACAAACAGATTATATTCTTACATTATTGACAGAGACAACGACTCCAGTGCTGGCACATCCTCTGCTGATTTCTTCCATGGCCACACTGTATGCAAGATAGTCCATTCCAGCTCCACCCAGCTCTTCTGGAACTTCAATAGCCATTATCCCCATTGCACCCAACTCGTGGATCTAGGGGTGACAAATTATGTTTAGAAATAAAATAAATAGCATAAGCATAAACAGTTAGATACACCATTTCCTACGATGAACACGGTTTTCATATTTCTTGAGGATTGTCCTAAGTATCTTTTGCACACAGTAATGAAAGGATATAAGCAAGGTAAGGCAGGTTTATTTGTATAGCACAGTTTGTACAAAGTAATTTGAAGTGCTTTATAGAAGAAGAAAGGCATTAAAAATCACATAACAACAAATCAAAAGCTAAATAATCATAAAATTAACATTAAAAATGCAGAATAAAAACCTTTCAGTTAAATGCACAGCTAAACAGAATTGTTTTTAGCCTAGATTAAAATATTGTCAAAGTCTGTCTCACATCTTCAGGAAGACTGTTCCAGGTTTTAGCTGCATAAAAGTGAACACTGTAAAACACTGTAAAACACATAACATTTGGGTATACCTGTTTCAGTGGGTATGAATGCTCTTTGTCTAATCTTGAAGCAATGGGTGACAGTTCTCGGTCAGCGTAGTCTCTGCAGGTTTGTCTCAGGATTTGATGTGTCTCTGGTAACTCTGCTAACTGAGACAATCTTCGACAACTATTCGCACATGAAGCAAAAACTGTAGAGAAAGTAGTAATAATTATGTCATGTAATAATAATTATCAGCATGTAAATTTAGATACACGTGAGTACAACTGCTATCTGGATAATCCTATGAATGAAGACAGCATTCAATATTTTTTTTTGTAGTATGTCTTGAGAGTCAAGGATGTACATATTTGACTTGAAAGTCAAGGATGTACATATTTGTTTCTGGAAATAACAATACAATAATATTGCACAGTACAACCAGCTGTCATTTCTGAATAATAAGAGCCAGCTGAGGCCACAGATTGCCCTCAGCAACCAGAAGGGACACAGGGTTATTACGGGTCCAGTAATTCATGTTATGTCTAATTCAATGTGATGAAAATGAAGTTGACAGACAACACAGTAGTGGCCCAAATCAGGCCATGGGTTTTCTTATAATTGTTTGCATTGAGATTGTGAATTAAGATTTAATACATAATCGGGGTTTGAACAAATTCACTTTTGTATACTAGTATAATAATAGGTTTGTAAAGTTCTGTTATGAAATGTAACAATTTCCCCACATGCTTAATATAGGTGAAAGGTCACCACCAGTCACCTTGTTTGATACCATCAAATCGGAGCCCAAATGACACACAATTTTAATATTAGATTTATTGAACGCCGATTTTCGGCTCAGTATTGTTATTTTGTTTTATAGACAATTATGTTGGTGGTATCATTCAGCTAATCCCGGGTGCAAACAAGAGTCATTTAGGTTGCTGTGAAGAGGGACATACTTTTTCTTACTTATATTATTGCTTGATATGTTTTATTTATAATGAGAGTATCTGGTTTTTTGTTTTGTTTTTTTCTTATACTATGTATGGTTTCATCAAGCGCACTGTAAACTGTATAGCCAGCTAAGCTAACCAAACAGATGTAAGAGCTAACTTAACGCTATGCTAGCTAGACCAAAACATCCAGCTAGTTATGTCTATATAAATGAATGTAGCAACAGAACTGAGAGTCCAACAGAACGCGGTCATTATTTAGCTAACGTTAGGTATTTACAAACATACGGTGAGTAATATTTCAAAACACACCTTTTCTTGCTTTAAAAAGAGCAGCCATGGTTCCTACTGTAAGTGAAGCAGCCTGCAGCGCACTGCCAGAGGACAGTGAAGTAAACTGCTGCGTTTGAGGACGGTCAGAAACGCTACATAATCAACAACACTGATACCAGACTCAGTCCTAACGTGTACTTAATTATAAATTGTCAGTTCCAAGAATGTGAACTTCTATTTTTATTTGTTTATTTTCGTTAAATTATACAATAATACAATTATATAAATATGCTTCAGTGCCTTTTGTCAAAATAATTTTAATGTATTTTTCCTTGACATTTCCACGAGATCAATAAAAGATTAAAACTTAACCATATCCAAACAAAAAGATGTTCATTAATAAAGTCTATCCAGCCATAATTGATTTAGATTTTTCATAAGATGTTTATTTGTAAGCACCATTGGATAGATACTTTATTGTTCCCACAAGAAAATCAGGCATGAAAGTCACTTAATGTTGTCCAGTGTAATGCTCTGATTCTGTCTTTCCTTTGGGATGGAGCATTGACGGTAAAAGGTTTAGGAAAGAAATGTCGAAAAAGCCTTTGAAGAGATAAAAAGATTTGGGAGCTGGTTACGGGACACCAGACTGCCTGTAGATGTCAAATTCACTTGCTGGCAGAGGTGAAGTTGAAGCATCCTCTCTGGTGGAACTGCATGTCTCTGATGCGACGCATGGACTGGATCTGGGGCTGGAAAGCGCAGAAGTCGTTGTAGTGTCTGTAGTCACCACACTCAAACAGGTACTGGTAGCCTCTGTAGCCAGGGTACTGATAGCCCACCCAACTGTGTTTGACAGAATAATAGAAATACGTTAAGATTGTTAGTATACGTTTAGTCTCTTTTAACTGCTGACTGTTTTCTAATTTTGTGTAGTTTTAGTGTCCTCTTGTACATTCTGTAAAATTTCCCAGTTGCTGTATCCGTATCTTTTACTTTGAGACAATGTTAACATAGCTTATCTTAAAATTGAGATTTATTGACAAATACCATGTAGTCATTTTTCAACCTTGTGATGACATGACTGGCTAGTTTTCATGAACCACTACATTGTAGAGTCATTCCAGGCCTGCAGCTTCCTCTAGCAATGTCTAAGCAACATTTATAGCACAAAACTCTGGTTTATTAGTATGAGTTCCCAGGCTGTGTGATGAAGCCTTTTCTCATGGTCAGACTGTTATAAACACAGGGATGCTGTTTGACCTTTTTCGAAAAATAGCATTAGTACAACATTAGTGGCTTAAGCTGTTTTCCCTGCACTAATCACTGTGTACTTACGCTCCTCCAGGCACCCTCACGCTGCCCACTCTGTCACAGAAGCCGTGCGCCCAGAGGGTGGGCACATCATCCTCCTGGATCTCCATCTTGTTGCCCTTGAAGTCGGAGAGCTCATACAGGGAGATCTTGTGCTCCATGCTGTCCTGTGGGGGAGACAAATGTCACGGTTTTGAAGTTAGTTTAGTGATTTATGATAACAATGCAGATATATTTATCACTGATAATAAAAAATATATACCATGCGGATGGGCCTGAGGGACATGAGGCAGTCGCTGCGATAGGAGTTGCTCCAGGTATCCCAGCGAGGATACTCTCCCTTCTCCAGGATAAACATCTCCCCACGGAAGTTACTCTGCTCAAAAGCAACAAAGCTGGAGAAAGAGGGGCACCAGGTGCAGCGGGGGAATAAGTGAGAAGAGGACAAGAAAAAAAGATATCAAGAATATGAGTCATCGGTATACATATAGATTAGTAAACCTGGGCCATGTGAGTGTGTTTGCTTACGGGCCAGACTCCACGATGATACTACGCACTCTATCCATGCCACGGTCACACACGTTCATGCACTCATTCTGGACCTCAATCATCCTGCCCTGGAAGTTCTCCTGATCGAAGAGCATGATCTGGTAGAGAAAGAGATGGCAAATACCCCTTAGCAAATAACACCTTTTAATACCAATTAAACCACAGGGATATACAAACACTGTCAAAAACACTGCTATATAAGAAGCCATTTGTTGGTGTGGACTGCAACCCTGCTTATTTTTATTTCAGGTCAGTCTTTAATTAAACTGTACTTTTGTGTAAAATCTATTGTCAATGCTGTAGATGTACTCACTCTGTAGGATCCCATTCCAGGGTCTCCGGTCTTGGTGGCCTTGCTGGAAGCAGCTGGAGCAGGGGCTCCCTTGTCCTTGGCATCAGTGCCCTGGCTGGAGGCGGACTTGGCAGTCTGAGACATGGTGAGGGGCTCAGGAGAGTCTTATATAAAACAAATAGATGCAGAAATATAAATAAATAAAACAGTGGGAGTTCATGATGTTTTGGGATTTTAACATTATTATGGGCACTTTCCCAGTGGAGGAAAGCTTGTCTCAGTATGGCCTGCAGGGAGTGAGTGGTCACCCTTGCAATACATTTCATGTTATGGCGTGTGTCGGCATGTATCCTTACCTGCGTTAGTATAGCTTGTAGTGCCGTATTTGAGTGGCTGGCTCGTGCTGGTCCCTTCAGCTCGCTACACAAGCTTTTATACTCTGGCAAAGGCCAAACCTAGAGGCTCAATGCACAATGAAAATCCTCTCGTCATCATAGTGGCCAGCACCAAAGCCACGGGTCATCATGAAGCCCAGAAAACACTGCCGGCCTCTTTCTGGCTAGCCTGTAAGCATTTCACAGTCAAAAGAAAGTACAGAGTAATGCATTTTCTCCATGTGTGGCAGAGCTCAAGCTGTAAGCTATAGTCCATGTAGAAAGGTGGAATGTAGAGGTAATCCTTCCTCTATGTCACCAACACAACTATTCTTTAACTATTCCAGACGATTAACTTAAGTGTCAAGAAACTTTGTTTCTAGTATGTTCATAGTAGAAACATATTTACCTGAACCAAGTTTTTACAATGGTAATATGGCTCTATAGCAATCATAAATGCCTGAGTAAATCTGTTTTGTTGTGAAATGTTAACAATTCTGGTTGTGATGTATTTGTCAATATGCTATAGGGAGGTCTACTATTGCACCTAAATCCTAAACAACAAACTTCTAATACTGTGTTCAATAATGAGAACTGAAAAAATATTACTGCAATAACAATCATAAATGAGACAGCAGGGGTCCCTGTTGGTTACGTACAGTTTTTTTTCCTAATTCCATCCAGAGAAAAAAGGACAACAGATAACATCCACATTTTTAAACAAAAGTATAGACATATATTGTCAATGTTTGCATGTGTATTTATGAAAGCTACAGCCTCATGAAGAATTACACTTCCCACTTGTAATTACATTTCACAGGGAGTCTTACTAAATTAGAATAATGTGATGTTTGCACTTCTAGCTCAGTACAAATTAATGCCACTTTTGTTACGAGAGACAAAGAATAAGGCCCCTCCCCGCTGCTGACCCTGGGCTTTCAGCATGGCCTCTTGCCAGGGGAGGCTTTAAAAGGGTGGGGGCGCGTGGTTGCTCTCACTCTCACGGCAGGACAACCCCAGAGCATCAAAGCAAGGTGAGTCCCTGTCCCATAGACAGTACAGGTTAGTCAAGTACATCTTCCCCAATCCCAACCACACAGGAACCTTTTGGAGTCTATACACTGTCATTAAATTATAGATAGGCTGTGGAGATAGAATTTTACAAGACAGGCTAGATATACATTCATATAAATAAAATCTAAATTAGGTTAATCAGTGGTATAGGAAATCTACAACTAAATTACATTATTTTCAAGTCAAGCCTTTTTTATTATTTTTTTCTTTCAGACAAGATGACTCACCATTGTACCAAGTTTTCCGGCCACTGGAAGGTAGGTCTGTTCTGTATGCAGTGTTGCATTTAGACTTTGACAAGCTGTGTATTAATAGTGTTAAATGCTGGTATAATCTAGGTATAGCTTATGACATCTGAGAATTTAGTTTAATGTGTGCTCTTTGTGTCCTAGACAACTATGCTTATTTATTCATGTATTGTTAGTAAATCCTAGAACTTGTATGAATAAAAGCTATATATGCACATGCATTCCAGATTATTGTCTACGATGAGGAGTGCTTCCAGGGTCGCCGCCATGAGTTCACTTCTGAGTGCTGCAATGTGATGGAGTTTGGATTTGAGAGTGTGCGCTCCCTAAGAGTGGAAAGTGGAGCGTAAGAACATACTGTACAATACATATGCAATGTCAACAATGACATAATGTAATGTAGAATCTTGTATTTTTCTAAAATTGGTGTGGTCTTTTATACACCATAATGCAAACAAGGCTCTTAAAACAAGCAATGAGAGAGTGTTTTTATTCTTTTCTTCTTCAGCTGGGTGGGTTATGAGCATGCCTCCTACCAGGGACAGCAGTTTGTGCTGGAAAGGGGAGAGTATCCTCAGTGTGATGCATTTGGTGGAAGCAACGCCTATCACATTGAGAGAATGACCTCCTTCAGACCTATTGCTTGTGCTGTGAGTATAACATTCCAAAAAACAAAGTAATCTATAGTATATGATTTATAATGTCTGAACCTTTTGCAGAACCACAGAGAGTGTCGTATGACTATCTATGAGCGTGAAAACTTCCTTGGCCGCAAGGGTGAACTTAGTGACGATTACCCCTCCCTCCAGGCCATGGGTTGGTGCAACAACGAAGTTGGGTCTTTCAGGATCCAGTCTGGAGCGTAAGGGTCCTCACTAAATAATGTCTCTTTTTTCTTATCATCACTCCAGAGCTTATCAAGTCTTTATAGATTTAGAAATCACAGTAACTCTTTTTTTTTAATAATTTGTCTAATTTATTTACAGATTTGTGTGCTACCAGTACCCTGGTTATCGTGGATACCAGTATATCATGGAGTGTGATCGTCACTGTGGGGAGTACAAACACTTCAGGGAGTTTGGGTCCCACTGCCAGACCCCTCAGATCCAGTCCATCCGCCGTATTCAGCAGTAACCACTTATGCAAAGCCTTTTACCATGTAACCCCTTCTCCTTTGACCACTGCTGCTTCCTAGTGCTGAATAAACTGTCTTTCTTAAACCCTATTCACTTTACTAAAATATTTGTTTTACAAAAGAAAAACAGAATTAAGTGCTAAACAACCAAGAAAATGAAAAGCAACATGGTAATTTTGGAACTTTGATGTTGCACAGATATGAGGCGATGTTAAGCCAGTGAAGTAACGGTACATAAGCAAGGTGTTGCTTTAGTTGTAGGTTTACATATTTGTGGTTCTGTCCAAGATACAATGAAAATGTAATAAATGAGTAGGCCATGGAGTAGGCCGTTGCACTGTGGAAGGAAACCGCGTGTTTACAGGAAGAAGTAAGGTTTGGCCCATGTTTCCCACTGACTTTAATGTATTACGACCAATGGCCAGGGGACGGCGCTGCATTCCCATAAACTAGAAGTGACGCATTCTGGGTGCATACGATTATTTATTCCGTTTCATATTCTGGTTCTCGCATTCTCGATATAATGGGTGAGCTACCTGTCTTAATTAGAAACATCAACTAATAACGTACAGCGTGGACTAAAATGGGACCAGACCATTTTTTATTTAGATGGAGCAGAAAAATAGAGCACAATTTATGTTAACATAA
This sequence comes from Periophthalmus magnuspinnatus, assembly GCF_009829125.3. Classification (NCBI taxonomy): domain Eukaryota; kingdom Metazoa; phylum Chordata; class Actinopteri; order Gobiiformes; family Gobiidae; genus Periophthalmus; species Periophthalmus magnuspinnatus. The sequence continues at coordinate 17,013,677 of NC_047148.1, forward strand.
AATCGTCTGATTTGTAATAGCAGATCGTAAAATTACAGCATTACAAGAACATATCACCCATAATAGGCCTAATTACCTTTCCGGTCTGGAGCCAGTCTCCAGTCCGTATTTTGCAACTCTCCAGGCCGCAAAGAGAGGAAGTTGAAGCACCAAAAAAGCACCAGGCACACTGCAATCGAAAATACAGCAAATACAATAGATGGACTAAAACCAGTTGGAGTCCAGATCTGTAAAGAAAGCTAAATAGTTTAACACAAACCCCCAGATTATAGAGATTTGTGAATAGTCATCACATTCAGCTGACCCATTGTGAGCTTAATCTTCGCGTGATGTCAGTCCTCGCATGGTTAACTTATTTGTTAGTTTTAACTATGATAAAAATGGTATATTTTTCTCAAACTCAAATAAGCACCATTGGGCAGTCTAGTCCCATCATCTCCCAGTGAACCCTCCCCTCCTCCATCGTCCGTCTGCGCTACCATCAACTCAGCAGCAGCACTCTGTGCATGGTCCTGTTGGCGAGGAGGAGAGAGTCCCTGGAGCTCAGGAACAACACAAGCACATATGGATTAACTTGGATTTGTGCATTTTTTTTTACCCGGATTCTCTCGGAAACTGCTCTGGGAAGGGTACACATACTTCCCTTTTTAGACAGGCCACTTAACTCGCCTCCGCTAGCTTATTAACCAACTAAATCGGTGTCTGAAATCGTGCCAGTGTTAATCTTCCTGTGAGTGGTAATGCCTTCGACCAACGAGGGACATTGGATGTTTCTATGGGATATAAAAATCTTAGATGCGCATAGCGACTGATGACACATACCTCGCTTTAAGTTAGCCTAGTGGCTAACAAGTCTCATTTTGCTAGCACGTCTCGTCGAAGCTAACTAGCACATGAATCAAACGCCACAAATACTAACGGGAACGCCACTGCTCTGGAAGTGTGGATTTTATTTTTTTTTTAGAAGCAAAACTCTTTTTTCGAGTTGGTTTTGATACTAGATCACTTAATTTACTGCATCTTTTCGGCGACGTTTTAATGATTGATGAGCCGATAAGGAACCTTAACCATTACACAGGAAGCAGCGACCACGGCAACATAAACAACTGCAGTGCGTGGATTTCTTGGGCTCCAGTCATGACTCTGGGCCACTCTTTCTGCCGTGTGTATTCGGTTCTGCTTCTGCCATTACGTGTCTGATCTACTTGGACCAAGATTTTTTAGGAGTAACGGACGACAGCACACAGTGCCCTTATACTCTTCAAGAAAGTTGTCGCCCAGCACCTTTCAGATTTTTCAGATGCAACGAGGTTTAATGTATCTGTTTTAAACGTTGTGAGGAAAGGAAGAAGACTGTCACATCTGTGCAGTGCAGCGTGTGATCTCAAATTGTCTCATGTGTGACCGAGTCTGCTCCCAGCATTGCCTCTTATAAGCAAAGGAAAAGACTGAGGCGCATGCCGCACTGGTGGCAAACCAGTTCGTTTCGATCAAGTGGACCGGGCCGACAGATTCCCTGAGACTTGTAGGAGTTGACAGCTGTCTCGAGAGAGACCCATCATTTGGTGCAACAGTGTATGTGTTTTAGTCATATTACAAGCAAGCATCAGTACAAGCAAGGAAGTGCTGCGTAAAACACGACTGCAATTCTGCATGCACCATCACAATTTTCTGTGCAGATTTTAGACTAAATGACGTTGCAAGGACTGTAACCTGCGCAACTTTACGCTTTTATGCATTGAACTGCCACCAGTTGTCTTCATGGCAGAAATTTGGGATTCTAGATAATGATTTGAGGGGAAATAAACCCGACCAAGACAACGCCACATTTACGCTCGACGGTGAACCGTGTCATTCGCTCCATTGGTCCTGTCACACGCCTCGACCATTGATGCTGCTCATATCTGATGGACTTTGTTTTCTGATCCCCTAAAACAGCCCTCTCGAACCCAGTATTTTATCGATTTGATCATTCCAGGGTCGAAAGATGGCGGACCTCGAAGCAGTGCTTGCCGATGTGAGTTATTTGATGGCGATGGAGAAGAGCAAATCTACTCCAGCGGCCCGGGCGAGCAAGAAAATTATCCTCCCTGAGCCCAGGTAACCCAATTTCACCATATTTTAGTTGTTTTTGTTTTGATTACAGTCATTTGTATGTACTGCTGTAAAGGCTGAAATTAACACACAACTGAGGCCCCTAGGTGTGACAGCCACGGCCGTATGATCTTATTCAAGTCCTTGCAGACATTCGGCTACATTAGGGCTAAATTGTTTCGATCATTGTATGTGTCATCCAACATGTACTGCATGCTGCTGTGTTGAAGCCTGTTTGCAGAACAATGTGGCCGCAGGCCAACACTCGATGACATTTTTGTTTACTTAAATAAACTAATTCATTCCTAATGCAAATAGCAAATCACTTAATTTTGTGTGATTACTGCAAACACCTCTTGTCCAGGGCCAAATGGATGGTCTTTGTAGCTTGGTAGTGTAACATGCAACAAGAGTGAAGAGGATGTGGTTACAATTTGGTTATTGGAACAGTTGCTTTTCATAGAGTGAGCTGACGGAACTATTTGCTTTTAGTCAAATTACAACTGTTGTGTCAACAGTATGCAAGACAAGGCTTACTCCAGTTATATCTATCAAATAAATGTGTAATACAATTTTTAACTGTGCAATATTGCATATTCAAGGAAACATTATGATTAGTATTATTGTTACAGGATAATAGATGTGTGGTCTTTGTAAGGGTTTGTACTGGAGGGCTTGCCCATTTGTACTAGCCAATTAGCCTAATGCTGGTAGATTTTTAACCGTTTACACATTCAGTTCCTTTAACCACCAGTAAAACTTATGCATAGTCCTCCCACCCTTGACCCATTACACTACGAAAGCCATATTGCTTGTTTAGATTTTATCCCTGTCCAGATATAAAAATCAATTGTAACATGACTTTATATCTTAACACCAGAAGTTTATACTTATACAAATTATCCATCAATAACTGGCTGTAATCTTTAGTGTAAAGGCCTTGAGCCATCATAGAAAGAGGAAGGAGTAATTGTTTATTAAGTTATGAGGTAAAATGTAAGTAGCATGTGATATGTTTTCACATCAGTTGCCAGTTTGCATTGTAAAATTGTAGATATAGTAACCACTAAGAGTTTCCTGTCATGCGACAGAGATGCTCAAGAAAATTCATCAGACCATACAAATAAAGGTCAACAGAAACACGAGGCAACTGACAAAACCACTCTGATGCTATAAGTGTTAATGCACAGTGCCATATTTGAAGTATTTCAATTGTGACACAAGGCTCAGATAGTTTACAGTAATCCAAAAGAAGTTGAGAGATGTTTTGGTACATAGGGTGGGTCAAAGTATTTCCAAGTGAGTTACTTACAGAAAAGATCTGCTTCACTCAAACCTAAGGTAAATTACCAAGAAAGCTTAATGTTTGCAGACAAATGAGACCATCTCAATTGCAAGGGATAGTGCCCCCTTTCCTCAATGGAAGAACTCATTCCTTCAGAATAAGAAACAGAAAACAGTGCTGAAAGATTTTTTTTTAATACAGACTAGAAAAGATTAGATTCAAAATCAATCCAATTTGTTTATATGAACCAAATCTTCACACAGAGAGCTTTTTATTCAAATACAATTTATAAAGGACAACATATCTTACTTTTTTATGATATTTAAATTATTAGAATATTGTGTTTGGAATATATGTGAATACAATGCATCCACATAACATTTTTCAATTTTGTAAAAATCATTATGGAAATTAATTTCTGTAATTTTAGTTAAAAATTAAGGAATTAATGGAGTCTGAATTCTTTCTGAATGGTGGTGGTGGTGGTGGTGTGTCATTCACTGAGTCTTTTCTGGGATCTCTGTGTCATGACATTGGAAGTCATCTAAGTTAATTTTCTCATCAGTGAGAAACACTGTTTTGCACTGCACTTTTAATTATACTTCTGAAAGTGTAGTGATTACAGAGATTTTTTTTAACTTTTGAAGCCCCCAGATGCTGTCTCATGGTTATTGAGCTGCAATAGACATATGGGAGAGATTTGTTAAGTTTGTCCAAGGGTTGTCTTGGGCATTAGATCCTCCTACTTAGCCCAGGTGTTATATTCTAGGCTCAACTTTTGCCCAGTCTCATTAAGGATGGCTTGTTAGAGGATGCATAATTGAAGTTGCAGAATAGGGCTGGAAGGCTGAAGTTGATTAATTGGTCAATAGTGTCTTAGTTGACCAAAATTTGTATTAGATGATGAATCATTTTATTTAATTTTGTAGGCTTTAAATGTAGTGAGTTTTATCAAGATTTGGTATTAACATGTAAAAAGGCAGATTAAACTCATGATTCACAAGTTTAATCTGTCTTTATTTGAATATATTGTTTCCTAGTACAGGTACTCCCATACAGGTGTAGTTCTGTGAGTGCAATTTGCAGAAATTCTGATTTAAAGGACAATTGTACTTGTACCATTTCTTTTCAGTCAACAAGCCTTATCCCAAAACAAAATAAAAGCTGTGCTACTTACCTGATTGTATCCTTATGGTTATCTGGTGTTGATAGTCTGCTCTGATCGATCAGCTGACACCCTGCTCAGTTAAATGCATTTTCACTGGATAACTCAATCAGATCTCATAAAACTTGAAACCCTTTATTGTAGATGTGGATAAATCTGTGTACATTTGTTACACAGTATACATGCGGCTTACAAACTATGGCTTGTTGGGGGTGCCGTTAAATGTGGCACTTGGAAGATAGTGTGGTGCTGCAACATTCTCGACAGGCCAGGGCTGTGTCCTCTGGCAGAGAGGTGAGATTTTGACAGCAATACCAAAGACGGTCCAGATGAGAGGCATGGGGGAAGGCAAATGGAAATGTTGTCACTTTAGTGAAAAAGTTCAGCCTAATAAAATGTACACTTTTGTGATTTAATTGTTGAGCTTAATTGCAAATAAATTTCCAGATTCCATTAGCCTGCATAGTGGGTTAATTTGTGTCAACAGCTCTTTGTGATCTCCAAACTAAAGAATCATATAGATCACTTTGTATAACCTTAATCTATACTGAATTTTCAAGAGAAAGGGGTAGAATGTTGCTGGACACAGAGATTGGCATCAAAATATCTAACATAATATTAACGGAAATTGATTTTTGTTTTGAGGTGTTTCACGTAATGGTAAGATTGAACTTTGTCAGTGTTTTTTATAATCACCAAATCAAGTAGTAAATATACTCTTGTGATTAGTTAATTGGTGATTACATATAATGATTGACTTTCTGTCTCAATGCAGCTGCTTAAAACTGGTTAGTCACATGGTTCAAAAAGTTATTTGTATTGTAAGTGTTTTATTTGTAGCTGTAGATCATTGTATGTAACTGTTGATAAATATAGGAGACATGTGATTTGGTCAAAAATGCATACTGCTGCATCATCAAAGCTGTTCCAATCAGGCTACAAAGGGCATTTACTTGTAGCTGACCCATAGGTTTGCTATAGCTTTTGCCCTAATCAGGAGCATTGTTCCAAGTAAAGCCTCTTCACATGACCATGCGTTTTATGTAGAAATGTGACAGAAACACAGAAAAATAAAGTTTTCAGCTACATAATGGGTTAAAATCACACCAAAATTGTTTAGGCCACTTCCACATCAGTCTTGAATGTTTTGCAAGCACTGAAGTTGATAGAGGGAGGGGTGGAAAGGGGTGTATTATCCGAGAGACTTTGGGGCCCAGGATTGTTTCCTCTTTCTATTGTTTTCTATTAAAGGGGGCCCATATGCCTTCTTTGCTCAGCTCTTCAAAACTCTGGCTACTTGAACTTGATAAAACAGTAAAATAGTATGGACTATGTACTGCAGATTTTTTTTTGTCAGGTTTTTGTTGTCAGATGCTTAATTGTGCCACACAGTCCCCTTTGTGAGGTACTCAAAGCACAGGCAGCCATCATGAGAATAGTGGAGCTACGCTTGGCTGTATGTTCTTAGATGACACATCAGATCAAAGAATGGTGTTGCCTAGACCAATTTCATATGGAAAAGACTACAATAAATTTTGGTTACATTTTTGGTCATTCTTTTTGATAGACAAGCTTGTAGCTTTACCGCAAATTGGAGGAATCTGAACATATAGTGGACACTTTGTACACTCAACAGCACCCTGCTCTAGGCCGCAGAACGTAGCTGATAAAGTAAACAAAAAAGAGGATGTTCCTCCAGGCTTAATGTGAAAGCATAGCTTGTACGAGGAAATGGATGATTTGGCATAAGTTTTGAGCTAACAATTTGCAAAACCTTTTTTTAATTACACAGACAGTGCATATTGACCACCAATAACTGTATAATTTGCCAGAGTTAGTGAAGAGGGCAGTTTTCATCTGTTGTCTGTCTCTTACCCTTCAATAAGAACAACTAAGGTGTCCTGGTTCTGGTTGATTCATCTTCAAATGGATATTTGGACACGACTATTAGATTAGTGTGCCTGTTGAGCCCACAGGTCCTGTTTCTCTTTTCCAAAATTAAGGTGTTCAATTTATTATCTGTAAATCTCTGGCACTACTATAATATATGCCTTTATTTGTGTCATGTTTGAACATATAATCCAATATACAACAACTTTAAAATGGACCGTTGTCTTAATACATCTGTTATGTATTATATATAATTGAGCTTTTGTGTAAGAGTAAATTGCAGCAAGAACTTTTATTGGCTGGAGTGTCTTTGTGGAGGTGTTTGTAGATGCGGCCAAGCCTGGTCAGTTCCCTTATGTGTCAGCTCCCATGGCATCATGATGCTGTTGTAGTGTTAATGGGCCCGTGGAGGGGTGCTAATTGATTCATTCTCCCCACACTCATTCTCATTAACACTCATTCCCAGGGAAGCATGTATCTCTCCAGGATCCCCTCAGCTTCCCCTGTGGCTCTGCTCTCTGGTGCAGTGTTGTGTGGGGACTGGTGCAGGGAGACTCCCAAACCTAGTTGACGATTAGGCCATGACCTCACCTTCAATGCTGCTTGCTTGATTTAACAATAATAATAAAAATCTTGACTCTGATAGTTAATACTTTTTCTTTTTTCCAACAGTATTCGCAGTGTGATGCAGAAATATCTTGAAGAGAGAGATGAACTGACATTTGACAAAATTTTCAACCAGAAAATTGGTGAGTTACTACTATGAGTCACTGTTGCTCTTATAATAGTCTTATCTGAATGTTTACTGTCAAAAACACTGCTTGAGTTATGTTTTTACACACACATTCATGCTCACATTACTGAAAAAAGTCTGTCTCTTGCTTGTCACGATAACATTTTGAAGTAAGAAGATACAAATACTAAGTGTACATGCATAAACCAGATTTCTGGCCTGCTCAGATTTGAAGAGGATTTCTAAAATGCATCTAATCGCAGAACTTTGATTAAAGGGATCACAATTAAGGGAATAGCATAATTGGGGAACACTGATCGTACTTGTTGTGTACAACTCACTCTGACAACGCTAGGAGGCATTAAACTGCTTGGGGAAAGAAACCGCTAGGAAAACATGTGTTAAGAGGTGTACTTGCTCATTTTAGGCCTGTAGCCAATATGTGAAAACAGGGCTCCAGAGTGCAACCCTCAAAGATGTGGCTCTTGCAATGAAATGTAATCTCAAACTTTCTACTGTCACTCATTATTGATTTGTTCAGTGAAACATCTCTGAGCATTTGATAATATTTAGTACTGATATTATTTATAAGCTGCCCAAGTTTTTGTGTGCCCAAGTGTCAGTCCCAGTTTGTCCTCAGTGTATCAAATTTGTCTGTTTGAACAGACTGATGAGTAGACGTAGGCTAGGAGAGTAGGCTTATAAAGCTAAAAGTATGGTTATGTGTTTACTATATACAAGAAAAAAGTAGTATACTTCAGCTTGCTTTGCTCAACCTAGTCATTTTTGCCGATTTACAACAGTGAGTTTATCTCAGTGCATTAACCAAAGATGTTGTGGTTAAAATATACAGATTTTTAAAACTTGAAATGGCACTTATTTCTACTCCTTACATTTTCAGCATGCATGTCTGCATTGTATTTGGATTCTACCTAAAGTGAACATTTTACAGCAGATGCCCACAAGTTGACTTTCATACACCCCTAAAATAATCACAGTGAAGAGTGCCCACTATAGTTAAGCTTTTTGGTATGAAACAAAATAACTATAACTTCTTTCAGGATTGTAGTTGAATACAAGTCAAAGATGGTTACCTCGATGTTTGTATGGATGTATATTGTGGCGTTGGCATGTGGTTTCCATCCTAAGCAGAAAGCAGTGTGCCAGTATGTGGTGCATCCTGGGACGACAGCGGCCCTGCAGGCTTCAGTGAGGTTTACTTACTCTTGTGTCTCAGCCCCCTGTGAGAATAGACTGTTAATTCTATCTGCCGTCTTCACTCTGCTTTTGTCCTTATTCTATCTCACACTTGTTGATTCTTACACTTTCCTACATCTAATTCTACTTCCTTTGAATAAACATACAACACTGAAATTTATGACACTTTATTTTAGTTTATATCTAAATAAATAGCACAGACTGTAGTGATGGGCTGATGGTAAAGTTGTACTCTTTTGTGTATACAACCACAACATCTATTTATTCTGCCGTCTAAGATGGCTCCATTAGTTAAAATCTTCAAATTGATTTTTATAACTGCTCAGTCCCACTGGTCAGAATGATATGGGTGACTTGTGTATCAGAGCAAGCATAAAATGCCACATCCTATGCTAGTGTTCATTTGAAATGCAAATGCATTGTTTTGAATGTTTCGCTATCTAGTCATACTGCATATTTGGGTTGTTGTTTTGTTCTCATGCCTTTTAAAAGGTATAGGTTTGTTTTCAAATACATGTTTGTAATCCACCTAATTAGTAAAATGATCACATGCACTGCAGTTATGAGAATATGTCTTCTGGATTATGTTGGTGAGAGTTACTGTTCTAGTCTTGCCCTTGTGTTTTTATATGATGAATAGTAAATAATAAGTTGTCTCAATTTCAAACATAAATTAATTGCACTTGGAGAGAAATTAATTTTAAGTTGTTTATCAATGATTTTTTTTCAACAAGTCAACTAGTTAATTCAGGTTTTTCACCAGATAATATTTTCATTTTTTTACTACACTTTATTTGTAAATGTTAATTATCAATCTTTTTTCAGTGAGCATAACAAATTATATAATTTGTTTTGCCATTTCCATTTAATAATGCCAATGTCTCTTTATGATAAAAACACCTTTTGGCACATGTTTTTTGAATCTCTGTATTCCAGAGAAAGGTTACTAATTATTTGTTGTTTTTCTCTATGTTTTGTATTATCTGCTTATTTGTTTTTTTATTAACTTTTTATGTGAAGCACTTTGAGCAGCTGAAGTTGTTTTTTGATGTGCTGTATAAATAAGATTGACTAGAATCTCAGTAGTTGATTAGCTATGATTATTCCAATTAATCGTTGCAACCTTATTTTCCCCTTTCAGTAGGAGTGTGACAGTTGTAACAATCAGATCACACAACATCAAATTGTCTCTTGATTATGTCCTGCTTGATGGAGGGTTGGTAGGTGGAGGGTTCATAGGATGGACCATGTCGGTCAGGCTATTTTACAGGTGATTCTAAAGTGGGGATCTGCTTTTTCTATGAGATGAACTTTGGTCTGTGCATTTTTTGCTCCAGTTGTGTGTCTGACTTTACCGTGTTGCAGTGTTGTGGAGCAGAGGATAGAACCTAAATAAGTTTTTGTGATCAGGGTTTAATTTCAACTTTATCCTTCCAGAACTTTAAACAACAGTCTGATGTCTGTTACAGTGCTCAAATAAACCAAATTAAATTAACAACAAAACTCAACAAGTTACTGTTTGCAATTTGTCATCAAGAAATGTATTTATATAGATTTTTTATCTACTGTCCATATCATTTCTCTTGTAGATCATGTGAGTTTTTCTGAAAATGCATGGCAAATATCTCACAACAAAGGAAAGTATGTTTGTATGTTACTAAAAGTATCCGAATTGTGACCCTAGTTCCAAGTTCCTCCTTCATGTGAACACATAGCACATATATTACCTGGATCTGTAAAAGCATTTGCAGTTTAAAAACCCTATAGTGCACCTTTAACAAACCTTGCAATAATCCGTGTATGGTTTGTCCTTTTTATTTTTAATTGTAACCACAGTCATTTAATATGATTCTCATATTGTTCCATGTTGCGGTTGTGGAGAGTCCATGCTTGAGTTCTAACATGTCCAGGTGTTCTTTGGGTTTCTTAAAGCTCAACCACCTGCACCTTAACATTAAATAAAGCATCACTTTAATCTGTGTATGCGCAGCTCAGCAGTGAGATTGATTTCAGACTCTTATGCTTTGTCCTTGAGCTCAACAGGCCTTGGCCACTGTCATGACAACCACTGTCAGGCAGATGATGGTGTTTTTATCCTCAGGGGTAATGTTACAAGTGCTCTTTTACTAAATGCTATAGATCACACTGTTTTCATGATTTAACCATTTTAGACCTACACTGCCTCTTGGTCCATGCTGTCTCCACAGTATATCATTTTTTATTTGTTTATTTATCTTTATGTATACAGGGGAACCCAGACCCCTAAATTAGAAGTATATAATTTTGTGCCACCTCAAAATACTACAAAACATAATTTTTGAGTGTGTTTTAAACTTTGACAAAGTGCCTTGACACTTCGCAATTACTTTTTAAGCCGTTCTAGATACAGTAGCAGACTGTTTTATGTTTCCGTGTTTTGTGTTTTATTATGAGCGTGTTGTGGTAAGAATACTGGCCCTGAAAATTATTTTAGATCAGATCATCAGAAGCTACTACACTCATTATCTCAGGTTTATAATGCAACACTCTTGCCGCTCGCTTTAGCATTTACAGTGAACGTCTCACCAGGAGCCTGTATGACCAGTTGCACACCACAAAACCTCTTTACAACTGCTACAATTGAGGAAGATGTCCAGGAGGACTTGACAATTGGACTGGTTCCTGTCCCATTGTATGTTTTAAATCGCATCATTCCCTTTATGCGCTGTGGCTTTACCCAGTGCTGCTGCTTTATTCTTCCTAATGTACCCCCATGCTCTCATCTTTATCTTGCTGTGTTTTTGCATTCTCCCTCTCCATCTGTCAGACTTCTGGAATGGATGATGGAGAGTTGTGTGTTGCCTAGCAACTGTGGTTGCCATGGGAACCCCAACAGAACTGCTGCATATGCTTGTCGACAGGGAGAAATAAAATTGATTAAAGAAGGAATAAAATAGATGATGAGAAAAGAGAGGGGAAATAAAGAGACTACATGAACACCAAGCAATAAGAGCATAGATGAAGCAATCTTTTCCTGGAATGCAGTTTCATTGAGTCAAAGTAATTTTGATTCAAAATCTTTAGTGGGTCATACTTTAACATTCTATTGTTTTCAGTAAACAAACCAAAAACTGTTATTTTATTATAATGCTATCTTCTTTCCCTACACTATTTTCCAGTATTCACTTAAGGAGATAAGAAAGCTTGACTTGGCATAATATGTAACTGCACACTGTTCAGGCCCTGCCTTCATTCTCTGAAAAGTATTGATAATATACAAAGCAAAGCAATCGGTCTACAGCCAGTTGCTTTCAGGTTTTGTTTTTTAACCAGACATTTTGGTCAAATCATTGAAGAGTGGTTAGCACCTTTTATTACAAAGTAAAACGCCCATAATTTAATTCCCAGCTCAAGTGAGTTCTCTTTGCATGTGATCCTGCACAGGTTTCAGCTACAGGACTAAGACACTAAAAGTTTCAATAAAATGTATTCTTTTTTTCTTATAAATTTGCCGATATGAAACCTGCCCCCTCCCCATTCTTTGGTCTTTGTTCTGGTTACAAACTTTACTGACTGCAGTCACTATGTAAAATGCCTTTCCTAATCTGTTTTTGTTGGTTGGCTCCACATTAGCTCCCCTTTAACGCAGTACGTAGATTCACAGTCACCCCTCTTCCACATGTTTCCCAAAGCCCACACTTCACTTTTACCCTGCTGATTTAGGTGAAATCTGTAGTTTGGTGAGCGAGTCCGTTCAGAGAACAGATGACAGGACATCCATTGGAAAATAATCAATAAAAATGAAAGGCTGAGTCTGATGGGCAGATCACTATGACTCACACCCCTGGTTTAAACATGCCACTACAGTACTAGACAAAAGTTTTGTAGTACTGATACTGGGGTAAGAAATTGTATGCAATTGTATTGGCATGTGAGTTCTCATGAGTTATTGTTGATGATGATTAATACATGCAAAAAGTGCTGCTACTTGAACCAAAAATTGCTACTCAGCCCTACAATAGTAACATGGGTAGCATCTAGGGATCTTATATGAGAATGCAATGGGTTCTGGAAAGGTATCCCAATTACAAATGCCAGCTTAATTGTTTTAGTGAAATAAACACTTGAATTAAGCACTGAAAGTTGGTCTATAACATTTGTTAGAATTGTTCCCTTTTATTTTATACAACAGTCATTTTAAGCCGTTCTTGTCAATTGTATAGTATCATTTCTCATCACAGCTTCACCAGTTGTAGGTGGTAGAGATGATAGAGGCCACAAGAGGCTGTCAAGACTAGCAGTTGGTATTTTTAGATCTTTCAGGTGATCTCACTAATGAGACAAAGCTCTGAGGAACTTGCATCTTATCTCCATTCGCTGTGCATGCATGTGTGCGTGTGCATGTGTATCTGTGTGTGTGTGTGTGCTTGGCTGTGTTCCCTGGAAGAGGCTATTTGTTGAATTAGCTGGGCAGTGTTGAAGTGTTCTGTGATTAAGGTTAATCCTGGAGTCTCTGTGATGCAAGAAGTGCCTTTTCCCACTTAATACCTCTTGTGCACTTTCCTGTTGATATAAAAATAATACTATTTGATTGTTGGGTATTGAGGAGCAGTAGTACCCTCAGAAAACATGTATGACCACTGCTGAGTCATATGCCATGTGAGAGAGTGCTGTTTGCGTGGACTATAGTTGCTATTGGAGAGAAGGGGAAGTGATGCGTCACATCTGGACAAGAGATTAAGCAGAGGGGAAGAAGTGACACTTCTTGATAGTGGGCATTTCAGCCTGGGTAAATGAAGAATGCTCTGAGACAGATTTTTTAATTAAATATTAAAAAGCAACAAGTCTTGAATTAAATATATAGTAGATAATAATAATAATATAAAATACATTTAGGTTATTCTGAAACAAACAAAACAACATAACTTGTAAACATGTTTTATGTTAACAAATTTGTTTTTGTTCAGGTTTAGATCTTTGACCTTAAAAATCCCTATTCTCAACTGTGGAAGGGCACAGGAGAATGGCGACCTAACAAATCAACAGGATCTTGTTAGCTGTCTATTTTTGCTAATGCGCCATGTAATCAGGTGAAGCTGTTGGAGTCAGTCGTGTCCTGGACAACACAAGGCTCTTACCTTTCCTAAATCTTGCTGATAGATTTGTTTGAACTTGAATACATGTAAATTAAGTTGCCCTTTAGCCTTAAGTAAGTTGGTTACATACAACTATACATTCATTTTACTCATTCATTGTGCTTATGTAGCCAGTTACAATGACTTTGCTATGTAACAGTGTCTTGTACAGCTTGTTTTAAATTTGGGTCATATTTAACACATAAACCTACAAGAAGGGCAGAAAAAACAACATGTGGAAGTTAGAGTTGAGGTATTTTTACTGGCCATGCATTTAGAACATGTAAATCTAGTAGGGCTGCAGTTGACCAAATAATTTCTAACAAAAAAATCCAAACTCATGGTGCTTTTAAATTCAATTTGTATTTGTTGTGAATATTACCCTCCATAGCATATTTGTCTTTCTATTTCTCAGGCTTCCTGCTGTTCAAGGACTTCTGTTTGAATGAAATTGATGAGGCAGTACCGCAGCTCAAGTTCTACGAAGAAGTAAGTCTGTCTTTCAAGCGTGCTGCTGGCGTGCTAGTTGTTGTGTGACCGATTATAGCCATAATCCCTAATTCAGATTTATCCCGGGCAGGCTTTTCCGTTGTTGTTATGTAGCACTCAGATGACCAGGTGACTCTTGTTTCAGATTAAAGAGTACGAGAAGCTGGACTCGGAGGAGGAGAGGCTAAGCCGGAGCCGGCAGATTTACGATGGATACATCATGAAGGAGCTCCTGTCCTGTTCACATGTGAGCACACACTCACCTTGGGTCAAAGGCAGTGCAGGCCCTCATGACATAAAAAAGAGAACGGCACTATATAAAGACAAATAGAGGGCATATGTTCTATTTATCAAAAAGGCATTTTGAAATGATGTATAGTCAATGATAAGATGGTAAACTATTGTTGAATTCCCATTAGGCAGCCTCACACAGAAACAAGTAAGGAAAGTTGATTAATTTACAGGTGTACTGACTGAATTGTTGTCTGTTTTTGTTATTGTTATCAATTACATAAATCCATCCATTTCTACTGCTTAACTGGAGCCAGGTCTGTAATTTATTTAAATAGAATCTTTAAATTAATTAGTTTATCAATTTCTAAAGATATAATTCTTCCACATAGTCTAAAACAACCTAAACCTTTACAGAAAAAAGGTATTGTTGATCATTATCAGTGGAATAAGAAGCAGCTATACCACTTAAAGACTTAAATAACAAATACAGGGAGAAGAAAAATGATATAAAAATATTTGTGCCACCATAATCTGAATGCAAACTATGGAGACCACTGTTAAAACATACCACCATACTCCAGGACCAATCTAAAATTGGGTAGTGACGTCAGAGTGAGTGCACAAAGGGCTTTTTAAATAATAATGTTTTCTCATATCTAGGTTCTACTGCCACAGTAAGAGACTAAAGGGAACCCCTTATGCAAATATTCTTTTCAGTTATAGAGCATATGACTAGTTGCTAGGGAATCTAGTGTTCTTTATGCATTATCTTATGGCCTTTACAAATTTCTGTGTTCTGTTGTGTATGGAATTCTAGTTTGCACTGCATTTTTAAATAACCCTTCCTTCTTCATTTTCTCTACTACTCAGCCTTTTTCAAAGAAAGCAGTGGAGCACGTACAAAGTCATTTGGCAAAGAAGCAAGTTCCTCCAACTCTTTTTCAGGTAAAACTCACTGAAGCTTGCTTTTTGTTCAACAGCATTTATTACATTTATTTACATTTAGTTTAAGCTTGTATGCAAATACAATACATTTTTTTCCTCTTCCAACAATGGCTCTGCATGTATACGCTATCAGTCAAAAGTTTGGACAAACTTTAATTTATTTTTTTAATTATTTTTAGGACTATTTACATTGTTCATTCTCACTGAAGGCATCCAAACTATGAGTTAACACACATGGAGTGTAGGAAACAAAAAATAAAATCAGATTTTAGATTTTGAGAAATGGCCACCATCGTGTAAATCTACAGGCCTTTGCTTATGTGGTTTTGTTTGTCTGCAGCCATACATTGTTGAGATTTGTGACAGCTTGAGAGGGAAGATCTTCCAAAAATTTATTGAAAGGTGAGCCAGCTGCAGACATATGCCTGGTAGTAATGGTTGTTATATATTGACTTGTATTACAATAAATTATTTCTCCCCTTTAGTGACAAATTCACTCGTTTTTGCCAGTGGAAGAATGTGGAGCTCAATATTCACGTGAGTAGTAGCTTTTTTATGCAAATAAGAAATGCAACATTGCTTCCACTGAATGTTTCCCCAAAAACAAACCATGAGGTGTCATTATGAATAACATCTACATTGTCTGCCTAAATGCAATTGTTGTCATTATTGAAATGATGCCTTTGTATTTGCTCCTCCAGCTGACCATGAATGACTTCAGTGTTCATCGGATAATCGGCAGAGGAGGCTTTGGGGAGGTGTATGGCTGCAGGAAGGCAGATACAGGAAAGATGTGAGCAAATATTTTTAAATGCATATTAACTGTAAAGAAACTTTTACTAATCTAGTCATTTGGTGTTTTTACTTAATCAGGTATGCCATGAAATGTTTGGACAAGAAAAGAATTAAGATGAAGCAAGGAGAGACGCTGGCTCTCAATGAAAGAATTATGCTTTCACTTGTTAGCACAGGGGTAGGTTTTTCACAATTATGAATTGGTTGACAAAGGTTGTACTTTTTCTACTAAAATGGTTTCATGCATGCATTATTGCAGGATTGCCCATTCATTGTATGTATGACCTACGCCTTCCACACCCCTGACAAGCTATGCTTCATACTGGACCTTATGAATGGTAAATTCTTGAATATTGCACAATACACTCAGTAAAGTTTCTTCTAACATGCCAGAACTAACGTCACTGTGTGAAAACAACAACAACAACCCACACATAATTGTAACTACTAGAGTTTGGTTCAGTATGCCGATAGAATTAATTACATTAATTCCATACAGTATGTTTCATATATGCAGTGAGTAGATGCATTTAGCTTTTTAATATTAAAGATTTGGAGTGTAATGAGGTTTGGCATTCTGGACATATATTGCTGTTTTTTTATGTTCAGGGGGCGACTTGCACTACCATCTTTCTCAGCACGGAGTGTTCAGTGAGAAGGAGATGCGTTTTTATGCAGCTGAAATAATCTTGGGACTGGAACATATGCATAATCGTTTTGTTGTCTACAGAGACCTCAAGGTAAAGAGACATGTTTTCATGAATGATAAATATCCTAGTCTCTAATGGACTTGTTATATTTAATGCGTGTTTAGAGTTTAAATTTCATACAAGTTGTTTTTAGTGATCCTGTTTTTCTTCTGTTCCCATGTTTTGACTGGTTGCCATAATAGACGATATATTTTGCTGGAACTCAGGGAGCAGTTTTAGGACTTCAATAAACAATCCATCTTAATGCAGATAATACTCAGAGGTTGAGCTTTGAGTGAAAGTGAATGAGGGATGTGGTTTTGCCAGACTGTAGAGCATAACCAGGCCAGCAGACTCTGTCCGAGCCAACGGAAATTGTAACTTAAGTTATGAATTAACATGCTGTCCAAGAACGTTCCCTGATCTGAGGGTGTTGTTTCACATTCTGTATCAGCTTGAACCTGAGTATCTTCTTCTGCCTCTTTCTGCAGCCAGCTAATATCCTGTTGGACGAACATGGACATGTTCGCATCTCCGACCTTGGACTAGCTTGTGATTTCTCCAAGAAGAAGCCCCATGCCAGTGTGTGAGTAGACAATAAGCCATATTAATTGCTGACCAGGTTAAAAATTAAAATTGTGTTTGACAAAAGCTTTGCCTCCTCATTGGCAGAGGTACGCATGGTTACATGGCTCCGGAGGTCCTGCAGAAGGGAACGGCGTACGACAGCAGTGCTGACTGGTTCTCTTTAGGCTGCATGCTCTTCAAACTGCTCCGGGGGTAAGCAGCCTCTCTCTTTGACCCTCTGCACTGACATCTTTCTCACTGCTCACCACTCCCACTCTGTGCTGACTTCCTGTCTGATTTCAAACCACTTGTGCTACTCTCAGAAACCCTCTTTGAGTCGGCTCTAGCCTTTTCTCCGCGTGCCTTTTCTCTCAGTGCCTGGTGGGTGTGTTTGATCTTGTTTTGTGTGCAGTGGTCTGTGTGTGTATTTGTTTGATCCAGAGTGTGTAAATGCCAGAGGTCTGAGCCCAGTAGGTCATGGAGCATGGAGAGATGTAGGGTGTGTGTGTGAGAGGAAGGTGAAAAGAGAGGAGAGCATGACGTGTCTTTCCATTGATGTTGGACTCTGTCTGTTCAACACTTAAAAGAGGAATACATAATAGGACTTTGCTTAAAGGTTGAACGACTGAAAAGATTATATATATATATATATATATATATATATATATATATATATATATATATATATATATATATATATATATATATATATATATATATATATATATATATATATATATATATATAATTATACATACGCATTTATATGTGTATAATCACACATATGTGCGGTAAGGAAAGAATAACACTGCAAAACTAGCTGTGCAAATAGATGAAGTATTGTTGAAGTGACGCCTCGTTTACACTCACGGGCTGCTATTTTGAGTGGTTTACTTGAGTGGGCTGCTTGTCACACCAACTATGATGTACTGTGGTGCGTATTTGTTCAGTACAGCACAGGTTCACGGGGATCACAAAATAACACAGAGAAGTACTCATCTAATTACCTGTAAACCGCTCCAGACCGTTGCAGTGTCCTTACGGACTCTTTTTGCAGACCCGTACCTCCCCCACACACAGTGCTTTGTGGCTGGTGCGACACTGCTCATTGCTTTCAGTTACTTTGCATTTCTTGCAGGACCCAAACCACACCCAACTTGCATTAGGTATAAACCTTGCTTGACTCACTTAAAGTGACAGGTGTTATGTAGTGTTCAAGTAGCAAATTAATTCCATAAGCTTTTCATCTGAATACATAAACCGGGTAATCTTGTTTTATCTCCCTCACATGAGGGCTTAATGGGAACTATGTTAGCTGTGTTACACTGTGTAACACAGCTACTTGGCGGATGCATGTCTTTCCTATAGTATCACAGGAGCTGCAGTAACCATATACTACTTTTATAAGTACTCCTGTTTGTGCAGTCATTACTTTTCTATGTTGCATCAACAAAATTCTTTAGCTATATCAAGTATTCTTGTTGAGTATTGCTTGCACTGGCCAGAATAAAGTGCTGGACCTCACATGACCCTCTACACAGATATAACATTAAAGCCTCTCCTCTTCTGCTCTTACAGACACAGTCCTTTCAGGCAGCACAAGACCAAAGACAAACATGAGATTGACCGCATGACGCTCACCATGGTAAGATTCTTCCTCCTTAAAGACAGGTGTGCCCAGTGACAAAATGCACACAGTGGAGGACACATGCTGTATATTACAAGAAGTCCCTGTGTCAACACTGCCAAAGAACTAGCCTGTACTCAGCCATTCTAACATGGGTTTGGTCCTGTTTACCTTACAGCAATACGAAATGTACACTACTGTTTATATGCATACTGCAATGTGAACAAAAAGACAAGAAGAGCTGTTGGTTGTAAGCAGTAAATACTGTATCAGAAGCAATACGATATTTACTTTAAACCGGGGTACCTTACTTTTTCATTTTAAAATTGCACTTTGCTATGCTATGTTTTGGGATTCTAGTGGATTGGCCTTACTGTGGCAGTCCCAGGGGCTGTCTTAATTGCCATACGTAGGAGAGTTTAAGAAAGGTGTAACCAAGCAGGGAAAACAACAGGAAGTAAAAGCATGACAAGGAAACTCCAATACTGCCTTACTTTGAGGTTTAGAAGAGGCACCTGAGGTGGAATCTACACATGTTGTATACTTACTGCACAAAGACATCTGTGTTTTTTGTGTGTTTAAGATATTTTAGTTTTTGAAAGCTAGTGTACACTTGTTGTATTTCTCCCCCTTAGCCTTAATTCTGAACTGCATTCCAACCAGACAGTCTCTTGAAATGTTTGTACTGTGGAGACCTTCTACCTAAAAGTAGGGCCCTTGAACAGCATGTTTGTAACTTTGAAGCTTGTTTGTTTCCTTTTTTGTCAAAATAATAATATATAATACATAAATAATAATACAAAAAAATGCTATTTAAGTAGTTTCCTAACTTTTTCTCTCAGTGACCTCTATTTTACTTGTAGAAGCCCTGGATACTTAAACTAACTTTATATCTGACAAACAGTTGCTATTCAAATTGCTATTGCTAAATTACAATTGCTATACATTTCCTTGAAAAAACAATAGTTACTAAAGATGTTAGTTAACAGTGATTAATAGAAAAATATATTATTTAAAATGTTATTCCTTCACCCTGCATTATAATTCTATGTAAAAATGTACAATGTAAAAAGTGGAGTAGAGCCAGTGTGAACCTTTGGGGACCTCAAGTTGGGGTCAATTTCGTGTCTTATTTTACAGTTGCTTGTAAAGAAAAATCAGAGTTAACAATCAGAGTTAAACTGTTTTCTTTCAAAATCTAAAAATATCACTCTATATGTCTTTGTGTTTATTTAAGATGATTAACAGTTTAGTTTCATTAAACAGACAGTAGAGAGCAGGGCTGAGAGCAGAGCGGCAGGACAGGCACAGACCCAATGAGGAATAGTAGGACAGGACTTGAGCTAAGACATGGTCAAAGATCATACACAGCAACTCACAACAAGATTAATTGATTTGAATGCTAATAATGTGTGCAAAAAACATTTAATGCTTTTTACTGCCATTGTTTCTGGTTTAATTCTGTGGCTCCTCTGATCTCTTACAGAACGTGGAGCTTCCAGACTCATTCACTGCAGAGCTCAAGGACCTGCTGGAGGGTCTGCTGCAGAGGGACGTATCCAAGAGACTTGGCTGCCAGGGGCAAGGGTGAGGACGAAGCGCTGCCCAAATTTTTTTTATACTATTTTTTTTTTTAATATCACTGCTAATAATTCTAATAACATGTACAAACATGTTTCCAAATAGAAACATGTAATTTATAGCAAAGTATAGTAATTTAACCAGGAGGCGATGAATTGAACTTTATACAGACAGCAAACAGCACCACCTTCTGTTGAGAGTCACGATTGCTGCTCTCTTTTCCATGCAGAGCCCAAGAAGTAAAGGAACACCAGTTTTTCAAAGGCATCGATTGGCAGCAGGTGTATCTGCAAAAGGTCTGTCATCATGTGAATAAACCAGAGATTTTTTTTGTGTGCATACTACTAGTGCGGCTCAGTGGAATTGGCATATACTTGAATAAGTAAAAAGACAAATATTTACAATCACTGTTGATACAAATGTCCAGTGCAATTAATTTCTATGGTTACCACAACACTACTTAGAAAGCTGTCAGCACTGTGCTCATCTTTTCTTATGCTCTCTCCCCACAGTACTCTCCCCCATTAATCCCTCCCAGGGGAGAGGTAAACGCTGCTGATGCTTTTGATATAGGCTCTTTTGATGAGGAGGACACCAAGGGCATCAAGGTACGACACTGCTTAACGAACCCGCTTACTAGGTCTATTGCATCTCATCTTGTGTTTCCTTCACAACGCCTTTGTCTGAATAACTTTTATGTTATAGCATTTATAATTATAAGTATGTGTTCTGACATTCTCCTGCAGTACAAAATATTTTGTTTACCATTTCCTTGTAAGTAATATTAATAATTACATGACTATGATGCAATGCTCATGCTGCAAATTAGTTATTTTCTATTGCCATTCATCAAATGAACATGTCATTGCAAGTGCACAGTACACACCAATTAAAACGCCAATATAGATTTAAATAGAGCCTCCTCAGTCTATAATTAACTATTTATTGAATATTCGTGACCTCAAGCACAAGATCAAAATTGGGTTCAACATGTTGAAGACTACCTGCCAATATCATAAATCGTTAACAATATTGTCCTACATAAATCTTTCTGTGATTCTTCTTAAATTCCTAGATTCTTAGATTAGAATTTTTTTCTTTCAGTTGCTGGACAGTGACCAGGAACTGTACAAGAACTTCCCCCTAGTCATATCGGAGCGCTGGCAGCAGGAGGTGGCAGAAACTGTATATGAGGCGGTGAACTCCGACACAGACAAGATTGAGGCTCGCAAACGGGCCAAAAACAAGCAACTAGGCCATGAAGAAGGCAAGTCCAATGTTAAAACTCTAAACTTTGCACTATAAATAATATAGCTGACATTTTCTTGTACATGCACAGACTATGCCTTAGGAAAAGACTGCATAATGCATGGCTATATGCTCAAGTTGGGGAACCCCTTCTTAACCCAGTGGCAGCGCAGATACTTCTATCTTTTCCCTAACCGTGTGGAGTGGAGAGGGGAAGGCGAATCACGGGTGAGTTCCCCAATTGTTATTTTTGACATGATGGCTGTCTTATTTTGCTTGTCTATTTGTCAGTGAATACATGTTTGTCTGTTGTTGTCCGCACTCATTAAAGGAATCCTGGCTAGCACAATTAAAAAAGCTCAGAGGGGTGAGTGTTATATTTGCCAGGTGCTACTGTGTCCTGTTTTCTTAGAGCCAGTCACAGACCCCCTGCTTCAGTCTGTAGCATGCATTGCTCCTATGACTACCCCCTGCTGGTAGAAACACAACAAGTATAATTGGAAGTGTTCGATGCTATTTGAAGTCAGTGGGCGGAATGTGCTGCAATTTGATGTATTCATTAATATAGATGTGTTATCAATGGTTTCTACTACCGCCATAGAAAAACCTTATAACATGAGAATGTCTTTTCTCCCTTAGTTTGCAGATTACATTTGAATAATTAAGATCACTGTGTTTAGACATTTTTGGTAATATCTTTGTAACAGATTTCTAATAAATGAAACATACTCTAAACATACTCTAGTGTGAAAAAGCATATACAGTATATGTATAGTAGTAACTTGACTTGGTTCACTGCAGTTATTATACATTTCTTTGCCCTCATTCATTGGCCTGTTTTATCCAGCAAAATCTGCTGACAATGGAGCAAATTGTGACTGTGGAAGAAACGCAGATAAAAGACAAGAAATGTATCCTGCTACGCATCAAAGGTGGAAAGCAGTTTGTGCTGCAGTGTGAGGTAAGAATATAGAGCCGTTGCCATTTATTTGTTAGTAAAACTTAAAGTAATACTCTGATCATGTTTTTCATTGGTAGAGTGATCCTGAGTTTGTGCAGTGGAAGAAAGAGCTGACTGAAGCATTTACAGAGGCCCAGAAGCTGCTGCGTCGTGCCCCCAAAGTCATCGGCAAAGGCAGAGCAGGAGTGGTTGAGCTGTCTAAACCTCCCCTCACACACCGCAATAGCAACGGCTTGTGAACCCACACGCTCATGTTCATTTGCACACACAGTCTGACCTATACACAGTCCTCCCTGTTTACTCACTAGCCTCAGGACTTTAGGACCTGAACCCTGTCCATCCTTGGAGCCTGACTCCTTTGTGTGTGTTTACGGACCTACAGCACACAGCCAGATTTGTGACCAATCATCTGTTGTTTGTACCACCATGGGAACTTGACAGTCACCATGATGGAGGAGGAGAGCTGGATATCACATTTAGAGGTCTTAGCATGTGAAAGGCCTCTGAGTGAATGTCTGTGTCCAGGAAAAGCTCCCTTGGCGTCATGTTTTGCTTTATCTTTACTATTTCCCCACAATTTCTACCCAAGTTAAATCAGGAGGCTCGCATCAAACCAGCTTTACTGTGGACCAGCTGAAGGATGTTCTCTTTTCCTTCAGAAGAAAATCAGAAAAAGTATTTCTTATGTATATGTGTATTTTTGAGAGGCCTAACTTAGAAAAATGGCTGCTCAAAATGTTGTTCTCTTCATTGTGTCTGTAACCATTCCTCCCCTCCAAGTGAAGTGCGTGAAGTGCCAACATTGATATGTACTTGAGACACCTGGACACAACAGCCTGGTGGTGATTTTTGCCCACATATTCACAGAGATGGAGAGAAAGCAGGGTGTTAATGGTTCAGGCCTGATCATTCCAGCGCCAGGAAGTGCAAGGACCACAGACTGTTCTGATTGGCTCTCGGACAGTCAGTTACTATAGAGACTGCGCTTCCATTGGGTGACAAGCAGCAGCTGGTTACTATGGGAACCCCATAGACTGGTATCCAAGGACAACATTGTAACTTGGGCTACACTCTGAGGTGAAGAAATCAAGGAGATCGACAGGAGAACAGGGAGTGACTCTTGAGTGTATATAAGTAACCCTTTCTCTGTGCATCTCCAGTGTTTTAGTCTATGCTACAATGTGTGTGCATTATTAAGGACTTCTCTGTCTGCCTGTCGTGAGTTGTCCATGTGTTGGGCTTTTTGAAAAAGGGGCTGGGGTCAGTTCTTGTGGGTGGGAGCAACCAGAGGAGCTTTCAATTACTCGCAGCATACATAACCTATTTGGACAGTGTCAGTTTATCTAGGCTGAGTGACAACTTTCTTTGTGCGGTGTGTATGTGCGCGCTCGTGCGTGTGCGTGAGTGTGATATAATGACAAATATACATTCTCTCAGTCATTAGAAAAACAATCCACCTCTGATTTTAGTGTGAATATGAAGATGACCACCTGATGCTAATTTAAAGATTTTCCACTCTCTACATTTTAGGGGCATTTCTGGTTTCTTTTATATGAAGGTTTGAAATGTTCTACTTTTTGCACTCTTTATCCAACCTGCCTTGACTTGAGTTTGTTCATTCATTTCCATGTCATTCAAAATCACCTAAAACAAGTTTCTAATACTGATATAGAGCTAGCTACAGAGTAATGTTTATTAAATCTCACTACTCTGTAAATGGGTCCAGGGTGTATGTTTATTTTACTTTTAAAATATTAGACTAACAGTCAAACTCTATCACTTAATATTAGATTATCAGTTTAAGATGTCCTGTTACAGGCCTCTTGTTCCATATCACACGTTCCCTCTCAATTTTCACAAATGTTTTTGAGGCTCTTAATGTAAATAATCTGTAGGTTGTCACAACTTTATTAGTATGAGACTGTTGAGTTTATACTTGGGGAATAAGTGCTTGTATAGATGAGTAATGGTTCATATTAGCCAATAATAGCCTGTGTCATCTTAACATTTTATATTGCCCACTTATGTCAATCAAATATTTTCTCTACAATTTATTTCCTTAATCTCAGCAAAAATGAACAATCTTAGCTATAAACTTTTTTCATTTCTACTTTTTAATGAAAGTACTCCCACCAGACCCACAAATGACAATTATACCTGGACTGGAGTTGTATGTATTTGAGTCATCATTGACAGATGGTCTTAGTTTGAGAGAAGAGTGAAGTATGTTGGGAAAATCTACTCTATTAAGTTTGTGTTGATGCAGTACTGTCATTGTGATGTCCATGCATTTCTAGAGTTAATGTTCGACTTTGTAGAAAAAGGTTTATTTGGGTGCATTTTTGATTATTTTTAGCCTTATCATTCAGGGGAGAGTTTTTTTGTCTAGAAAAATGTGACACCCTTCAAGGTGTCTTTTTAATTTTATAAACCAAAATGGTTTTGTTGTTTTACTCTTGTTGCACCTTTTAGCCCACTGTGTTACTTATTAGTTGTTTAATGTGCCAAATAACTTGGAAGCTTGATGGGAACCAATGGGAAGTCGTCCTTCAGGACCTTTGACCCCTCTCTGTGGGTTCTGTGGACCTGTTGAGTCAGCAGTACAGTTGAACTTTGGTTCAGAGTAAGTCAGAAGCAGGGGTGCAAAACTGTGACCAATTGTGTTTTTCCAGGACTGAATGCAGCAGTGTGCATCAGTCGGGCCTCTGCCAAGTTGCCATGAAACTTTCACCCCAGTTCACCTCTCTGTATGTATGTGTGAGCAAATGTGTGCTTACTATTGTATGTTTGCTCTGTGAACTACTTAATTCTTGTGTTTGAACACAAATCTGCCCTGATACCGGCTCAACACAAGACCATTTAAAGGGTGTGGCATATAGGAAAAATGAAAGGTATATATAAATATATGTGTATAATATGAAATGAAAAATTTCTCTAGGTTTATTTAAAAAATTACGTAGAAAACTGAAATTGTTGCGAGGACGTCAGGGGTTTTGATGTGAGTTTATGTTTGTTGTTATGAGTTCAGCTCAAACCTTGCACATAAAGACTAAGATATTGTACCTGGAGTAACAGATGAATATTTTTGTTCAAATACCGGACTCTTTCATATTTATTGTGGAGTGTGTGGAGACTATGGTGGTAGATCCTCCGGTTTACACCCAACAAAACCCTTTTTCAATGTTATAAACACAAGTACTACTGGCTTTAGGTTATTGCCATTCAGGTTATGAAGATGCTGAAATATAAGTGATATTATTCAACAATTAAATTAATTTTATTTCAATTAACTTGTTCTTTTGGTTTCCAAGAATGGTAGGAAGTTGCGTCTTGGACTGCTTGTGCAAACAGTTCATGAATAAAATCTTTTTTTCGTGTTGCTCGCTGTCACATGTTCTTTGTCGTTCCTTAAATTTAGTTGTTTATTTAAAACTACTATTTGTAATTAGACTGGCCGACCTGGTCCTCTTGTATTTTCACATATCACCAAATGCTATTTGTTACTTCTGTCCAATAATGTGCTAGCTTTGACCTGACAGAAGACCAATGAGCACAGGTGAGACTGAACTAAGGCCAGGTGAGACTGAACTAAGGCCAGGTGAGACTGAACTAAGGCCAGGTGAAGGGAGGTCAGGTTTCACATCTGTCATCTCCTGGTAACAAAACATTGAATAAATTTACAGATGGTAGCTTTAATGTGACCACTTATAGTTGAAAATCTATGTACAGTCATTCACACTCTGTCATTTATCCTAGATATATGATGGTGGCCATTATATTATTCTAATGTCACTATAAGTGGAGGGTATTGCTCAAATACCAAAAATTTTACCAAGCATGATAATCCACAAACATTTAAGCACAGTCCTCCAGCCACTGTCCCAATACTTGAAATGTGGAATATTGGCATGAATATGATGAAATGCTTGAATTATTTCTATGACTGTGTATAACTGATCTCAAAATGGGAAAAAAATAAATTAAACCCAGAATTTACTCACTTAAAATGTGCTTATCACCACCTCCCATACAGATCTCTGGCTCCTCCCCTTCAGCTGCAGCTGCCACTCAAACTGAACAGCTGAGTACAGATCAGCAAATGTGCTTTTTCGCCTGTGTTTTGAAAATATTCTTTACTCTTAACATGAGAAGATTCGGGGAGACAGAGATATCATGTTTAATCTGTATAAATCTCATGAAGCAAAAGGTCTGCTCCTTGTTGAAGTCATTCTCTAAACAGCACTGTCCCTGCTCACCGCCTGTCCGTTGGTGTATTTATAGAGGCGTCTGCTGTCAGTGTTTGTGTGAGGGAGTGGGGGAGATTGGCCGGACCCCGTGTGACTCTATTTCTGACCCTATTGCTACATGCCCCTCACAGTCTGTCTGTGTCTGTTTGTGGGACAGAAGGCCTATAATTTGGCCACAGGATTCACATCAACAATCTGGAATTACTCAAATTTGGACCTTGAAGGTATGTGGTTGAGTCTAGTGTAGGTGTTTTTGTCCATATATGACTTTCTTTGGGCTATATTTATGGTGATATGAGCTCAGGCCTGACACTAAGTGCACTGGGGTGTGATTTGACATTGCCTCTGTTACCATACACAGGCAAGCATGGGCCAGACAGTTATTATTATATTAATTTAGTTGATAACTTTACATACAGACATTATCTGTATTATAGTTGTGACAGTTTTATTTTCTGAAGAAAACTTTAGGTCTAATGTCGCTATGGTCATTTTTGCCAGTAACTGAGCCACCACACCTGATCAAGTGACTGGTGGAGGTAGAGTGGCACAGCCTGATTTGGCATTTATTTGTAGTGGATGGATGCTTTTATCTCAGCTTGGTACCAGGATAAATGGTAAACTGGATACTAGCCCATTGTCAGTATGATGTGAAATCATTTATCCGCTGAGCTATAAGGGCTTTCCGGAAAATGGTCTGTACATTACAAAGCTTTGTTTTTGTGCTGTTTTTCTTGTTTGTGACCTGTGTTCTAGACTGACATGAGAAAGCCCCCGACTGAAACATGAGAGTGAGAAATAGTGAACCGAGGAATCAGTTTGTAAAAGTTGTGGCTGAGCTGTGAGTTACAGAGACGTAGGAAAGGTTCTGTTCATACAAGTAAAAGCAGGCAATACATTGAAGAAATATCTGACTGATATAAACATACATCTACAAAGACAACATATAACAGATAAAGCTAAATAAGGTTTGTAGAGCACATCTTTGAAACATACTGGTAAAATTGTTAGGCCTTACAAGTTTGCATGCATGTACATGTTGATTTTCTCCTGACAGTTCTACATGTAACCTCCTACATTGACAAAATTGTTTAGTTCTCCAGTACCAGCCTTGGCTCATTACTTGGAGCACCCTTGGGTGCTGCTTATTGCACTTCCCCAGTGACAATGGAAGAACATGTTGCTATTATGAAGAATAACAGCGGTGCATTACCTTGTCCTTGTGTCTTCACCTTTTCACCTCAGGTGCACTGCGTCACTGTTTGTCTCTGGGCACACACACCTCCACCCCACGCTGACAGCACAGCTGGCAGATCCCCCACTGTGAAGGCCACTTACACACAACAGGCACCATGGCACTGTCATCAAGGCTCAAGCTCTGGGAGCAGAAGGGAGGTCCAGAGCTATTGCATGTTGTGTGAACATGGCATGGGCTCAATAAGTACTATATGTGTGTGGAGTAGTGATACTTAAAGCATGGCGAGAAGTTCCCCTTGTTCTATCTGATTCACCCTGGCATGTCACTGTAAGCCTGAATTAGTCATCATTATTTTAACACTCTACACTGCACCTTCATTCATGATAAATGCATTTTCCATATTGTAAGTCATCTTTCAAGCTCATCATTTTATTTCCAGAATGTATTTGTGAGGGATGTGTGATGGAAATTGTAGTTCCAGATGCATCCACATCTCATAATAATATTATCTATGGCATACTGAAAAAAACAGATAAAAGAGGAGAAGACCCCCATACCCACAGCAGTTGCACCAGCGCCTCTATCGGCAGTACCAGGGGGCTTCCTCAAACAGCTGGTCAGAGACTCAGAGAAGGAGACCAAACTCAAGGAGCCTGAGCTCAAAACAGACGATAAGGCAGTAAGTGTATTCTGTCTACACTCAGTGAGTTATACAAGGAGCTAACTGATGAACCGTCTCTCTCTACAGCCCAGTAAACTAAATAACAACCTCGTACAACAGTTCCTCACCCCAGACCAGACTCCTCCAATCCTAGAGGCAGAGATGTCCCTTAAAGCAGAGCAACTCTCAGACAATAAGCAAAGAAACAATTCGGCACAATCGGAACACAAATCTCCATCTCCAAGGCAACTAATCACTCCTGACAATGTACAGGTTATAAGGTCCGAGGTAATTTCTCCACAGTCCAAACAAAAGCAGGAGCTGTTGTCAGAAGTGAAGAAAGTGAACAAGGAGATGGAGAAGAAGAAGAGAAAGACAGAGGAGGTGACACCAGTGGAGATGAAAGTGGATGGGCTCGAGACAAGGCAGGAGCCAGAGGGACAGCAGGCAGACAGCACCATTGTGGAACATAAGAGAAAAGAGGTACATCACTGTTAATACCAGTTTAACAGTGTCATATGAGTGACAGTAATGGTAATAATGTAGTACTAGTAGTAACAGTGGTAGTGGTGTCAATAGTAGATGTAGTAGTCTTTGTAGAATAGTAAAATTATTTGGTTAATTGTAGGATTATGTTACTCACGGTTCAAATTTTAACAGGTTAGAGATGTGTGGTATGAAGCTGGGACTGTTTGGTATGTCCACAAAGATGGATACAATCTTGGTAAGTACATTTTTGTGTATTAATACTCCCCTCATTGGCTATTGTTACCATTAGCCTATTATTCCTTCTGTCCCCATGTGCGAACAGTGAAATAATCTCATTCATGTAGTATAATATCATCTGGGATTAGCATGGAGCCTGTTAATCCAATCACAATCTCTCATAATCTGCTAGTTTATTACAGGGCACTCGTATTATGTGACATGATCTGTGGTGATGTGGTCCATATGTGCGCAGATCTTCTCTGTCCATCTTTATCCCTATGTGCTTACTGTTCTTGTGTGCTGCGCTAATCTAAAGATGAAATCATATGGCTCACAACACATGACCTGTACCCTGCATCGCTTTTCTACTCCAAAATCATAACATTCATTAAACACAGCATATGGAGATGGCCCTGTATTGTTCTGACTCTGCTCTCTTCAACCTCTTGTGGATAATTAACAAAAGCAGGTCACGGCAGATGTGTTGCCAGTGAAGGATTTGATGTATATTGTCTAAATGCATTTTATTAGCCACTCAGCTGAAGCCAGATGAAGGCACCCCTGATCTCCCTGATGGTAAAGTGAGGGTCCGCCTGCACAGCGAAGGCACATTGCATGACGTCCGTGAGTTTGACATAGAGAAGGTATGACCTAATAATAATGTTTGGAGTAAAGACGTTTATTTCACCATAAGACTCGTGAGCAGCTAACTAATTTCATAATCCACAGTGCAACCCAAAAGAGCTGGATCTCTGTGAAGATTTGAGTAACCTCCAGAGTGTGAATGAATGTGGCGTCCTAAACACTCTCACCAGCAGAGCTAAAGCCAATATGCCCCTCACTCATGCTGGACCCAACTTGGTCAACTTCTGGCCCCCACTGCAAGCTAACAGCAAGGTAAAAAAAAAAAAAAAGCTAGAGTTCAGGGAATTCTAGTTAAGTGATGATGTCAAAACATTGCTTGGATATTACAATGACAAATATTATATTATATTATTAATTAAAGCAGTTAGTGGCATCATTGTAGAAACTGGAGGAAACTGACCATCTTCTATTTGGATTTTACTTACTTTGTTCACCAGACCCCAAAGTCTCGGCGTGGAGAGTCTGTGTGGGATGCCCCTCCTGCTCTGGAAGCTCTGGTCAAACAGGTGTATGTGTCCATGGTGGGCACCAGGAGGGACCACAGTGTGTGTGCTCTGGGACGCAGTGGGACAGGCAAGACCACTGCCTGTCAGGCCTTCACTCTCGCCCTGCTCAAACAAGCAGGGACAGCTGGAAACAACATCAGCTGTGGGTATTTCTGCTACAGCCATAAGGACCTTTGATGATGGTTTATTTAATGTTTTTTTTTCTCTCTCCAGATGATCGTGTAAAGGCTATGTTCACGGTTCTAAGGTCTTTTGGCTGTGTTGCGTCCCCTCACAGTGATGCATCCACCCGATTTGCAATGGTTTTCTCATTGGATTTCAACCATGCAGGCCAGGCAGCTGCAGGACATCTGCAGGCATGTCCCACATGCACCTGTTAGACACAGTAACATGTGATGAACATTTATATGATCATTCCAAATGTTCTTCTCTAGACAATGATGCTCGACAAATGGAAAGTGTGTCAAAAAACCCCAGGAGAAAGTAACTTCCTGGTCTTTGCCCAGATGCTTGCAGGACTCAGTACAGAGATGAGGTACTATGTGTTTCATATTTTTACTGTCATGACACCCAAATCTAATATTTCT
Organism: Periophthalmus magnuspinnatus; assembly: GCF_009829125.3. NCBI lineage: Eukaryota > Metazoa > Chordata > Actinopteri > Gobiiformes > Gobiidae > Periophthalmus > Periophthalmus magnuspinnatus. The sequence continues at coordinate 17,044,864 of NC_047148.1, forward strand.
ATTCTTGTACTGAATATATTGTATGTCATTTTAAAAGAACAGAGTTGCAGCTCCATCAGCTCCCTGAGACCAACTCCTTTGGTATTGTTCACCCCACCAAGGTAAAGTAAGTGTAACAGATAAGTCTAGAGTCCTCTGCTGTGCTAATGTGAAGGACTTTAGGGCAGGAGTTAACGAAATCAGTTGGAAAATAACCAAATAACTACATATCTGACATCCTATTCTGCTTTGCTGTCTTTAGGTTGAAGAGAAGCAGCGTGCATCAGTTGCTTTCACTAAGCTGCTAAGTGCCATGGAAACACTGGGCTTCTCTGTCAGTGAACAAAAGGCAATATGGCATGTGCTGGCTGGTATTTACCATCTGGGAGCTGCTGGGGCCAGCAAAGGTAACGATACATCATCAACACCAATTACATTGCCTAAACAAGCCCCAAACAAGTCCATTATTCTTGTTATAGCAAACCAGACACTAATGTTTTGTTTTTTGTTTTGTTTTTTTCTACAATTGCCTGCTTGCATCAAATACGACATGTTTTCCCCCTCTTTCTCTGTTTGTAGTGGGCAGGAGGCAGTTTGGTAATTTTGACAGTTCCCAGGTGGCTAGTAGTGTATTGGGCTGTGAGGGTGACAATTTGCACACTGCTGTGTTCAAGCATCACCTCAGACAGCTCCTGCAAAGAGCCACTGGGGGCGCTAGAGAGAGGGGTTCACCTGCCGAATCAGATGAAGGTGAGAAAACTGATATCATCATCATCATCATTATCATCATTACTGCGTCTTTTGCGCAGTTTGTTTCCATAATGGGACATATGCATACCACTTATTTGCGCACAGGACCTCGGCTGACAGCAACTCAATGCCTCGACGGAATGGCTGCTGGTCTCTACGAAGAACTTTTCACTGCTCTAGTTTCTCTCATAAACAGGTATTTTAGTGCAATGGAGCCTGCCGACATAAGTTTAATCAGTTTGTTGCAGTTTGAGCTTTATCCCTGTGTTGTTCCCAGGGCCCTGTGCAGTCAGCAGCTGACTTTGGCCTCTGTGATGATCACGGACACACCAGGGACCAGAAACCCTCGACACTGTGGGGAGGAGCGCGGCGCCAGCTGGTCTGAACTCAGTCACAACTACCTCCAGGAGCGACTTCTAGAGCACTACCACACGCACTCCTTCAAACACACGCTCGAGAGATATGAGCAGGTACTGCAGCCATAAAGAAAAGCACATACCTTCACAAATTAACATGTAAATAAAATAAGGATTTATTTGTATCATTTTTATACACATTTGATTAGTTTTCAAACCTCATCATACTGCAATATCATAAGGCTAATGAAATGTTTTATAGGTTACAAATGCACGATATACATTCACCAGTAACGACAACACCCAGCTCACAGTTTAGTCACTATGTGCACCTTATTTGGACTGCTGAGTAATTTGACATTTGAAATAATGTCTAACACATGTTGTTTTTCAGGAGAGCATCCCTGTTCAGTTTGAGTGTCCAGAGAACAGCCCATCTGAGCTGGTGTCAGCCATTGACCAACCTCCTCCACAGGTGCAAAACAAGCACAGTGATTACCTTAAAGGTGCTCTGTGTAACCTCTATGGTGAATGGTCTGCTAGCTGCTTATCTCCATGGAGATGTTAGTGCTTTGCCTGGAATGTTACAGGACAAGGCATTAAACCTACAACTGAAACCAGAAGTTTATTTACACTACATAAAAAGACACATATGCTTTTTTCTCATTGTCTGACATGAAATCAGACTAAACCTTTCCTGGTTTAGTTAGGATTAGCAAAGTGATTTCTATTTGCAAAATGTCAGAATAATGAGATAATTTTTCATTACGTTCTTCAAAGTCAGAAGTTTACATATAGTAAGATTACTATGCATTTAAACAATTTGGGAAAACCCAGATGATGATGTCATGTCTTTGGAGGCTGTTGAGGTTTATTGACAGCATTTGAGTTAATTAGAGACACATCTGTGGAAGTATTTGAAACACACTGCTTCTTTGTGTAACATCATGGGAAAGTCAAAAGAAATCAGCCAAGATATCAGAAAGAGAATTGTGGACTAGCACAAATCTGGCTCATCCTTGGGTGCAATTTCCAGATGCCTAAAGCTGCCACGTTTATCTGTTCAAATTATTATACAAGAGTATTAAAAAGCATGGGAATGTCCAGCCATCGTTCTACTCAGGAATGAGAGGGTTTCTGTGTCCCAGAGATGAACGTGCTTTGGTCCAAAATGTGCATATAAACCCAAGAAAAAAAGAAGATAAATATGTGAAGATGCTGGCTGAAGCTGATCAGAGTGTGTCATTATTCACAGTGAAACGAGGACTGTACCGATATGGGCTGAAAGGCCACTCTGCCAGACAGAAGACATTACTCCAACAGAAACAAAAAAGCCAGATTACAGTTTGCAAATTCACACAGGGACAAAGAGTTTAATTTTTCCTGTGGTTCGACGAAACTAAAATAGATTTTTTTTGGCCATAATGAGCTACATTTTGAGGAAGCCTGAGAACACCATCTCAACTATAAAAATACGGGGGTGGCACACCATGTTGTGGGGTTGTTTTGCTGCAGGAGGGACTGGTGCACTTCTTAAAATAGATGGCATCATGAGGAAAGAACATTATGTGGAAATACTGAAGCAACATCTCAAGACATCAGCCAGGAAGTTAAAGCTTCGGCACAAATGGGTCTTCCAAATGGACAATGACCCAAAGCATACCACCAAACTGGTTACAAAGTGGCTTAAGGATAACAAAGTTATTGTTTTGGAGTGGCCATCAAAGCCGTGATCTTAATGATATTGACAATTTATGAGCAGACCTGAAAGACATGTGCAAGTCAGGCGGCCTACAAACTTGGCTCAGTTACACCAGTTCTGTCTGGAGGAATGGGTCAAAATTCCTGCCAACTATTGAGAAGCTTGTGGAAGGATATCAAAAATGTTTGACCCAAAGTCATACAGGTTAAAGGCAATGGTACCAAATACTAATGAAATGTATGTAAACATCTGACTTTAAAGAAAAATCCTTCTCTTATTATTCTGGCTTTTAGCAATTTATCTAGTGTATGCAAACTTCTGATTTTAACTATATCTATCTCTGTGCCGACAAACATGATCCGTCTAAGCCAAGTTCAAGTTAGCTCTATAAAAGGTCAGATCTTCAAAATGGGAATGCATGTTTTTCCTGGCTCTTGATAGCAATAGAAACTCATGAATTTGAATATTTGCAAGTTGTGTGCGGTGCCGTTCTAATGCTGACACTTTTGTTGTCTCGTGTTGTGCTGTGTTTGATGGATATGTGTTTATGTTTTAGATCCGGGCAGCAGATGGAGACCCACGAGGCCTCTTGTGGGTACTGGATGAGGAGATGGTGACACCAGGCTCCAGTGAGAGCAGTGCCTTGGAGAGAGTTTGCCTGTACTACAGCAACACTGGTACCACTGCTCTGCCTAGCCTCAATTACTACTAAAGTAATTGATGGAAACTGAATTGCTAAAGTGAAAAATAAATCTGTCTATGCCTGCAGTACGTCAGTGTGAGCAACCCCTTCAGTGCGAGCTTAATCACCTGATGTCCAGTGACCCGATCCGCTACGACATGACCGGCTGGTTTGGGCTCATCCAGAACAACCCCTCTGCCTCCAACGCCATCTGCCTGCTGCAGAACTCCACCATGTAAGTGTGCAGGGCCCAGCGGCCAGCACTGAGGATGCATTAATCATGTCTATATACTATGTTTGGGAGCAGCTGGCTCCTATGTGACACCAGTGAGTTAAACTACTTGGGTATACCATTGAGCTTCACAATATATGACATTTAAATATTGAGTGTAAGGGTGCAAATTTGTGTGTGCATGTGTATAGGTCCCTACAACAAAATATGTTTGTGAATCTTCATAATATAACACCACTGCATTATTAAGCACTTTAATACTGATGGTTTGCTTAGCGCCTCAGTGAAGGGCCTGTTCACCCCAAAGATCTCCTTGCCTCCTCTGTGTCGTGGTCTGGGCGGCCTTGAGGGAAGCAGCCAGCGCTCTTTGCAGAGAAATGGCACCATAAGAAAAACCTTCAGTGGAGGAATGGCAGCAATACGCAGACTCTCACAGTGCATTGCAGTGAAACTGCAGGCTGTAAGTCTAGTGTAAACTGGAGGTGTATGATTAATAAAAAGCATGTGACACTTATGCCTTTGTTGTCTGTAGGACGCCCTGGTGAATGTCATCCGCAGAGCCAGACCAGTGTTTCTTCAGTGTGTGAGCGCCAAGTCTGACGGAGGAAGTTTTGATATCCCTGCACTCAGAGCCCAGCTCCACTCAACTCAGATACTATCAGCACTGCAGCTGTACCGGATTGGTGAGCTGCTTTGTTAATATAAAGCTCAACACTCTTCTTACTAAGAAAAAAACAGCCCTATGAAATGTTTTAACTAAATAACTTACATGAGCAGCCATCTGCCCCAACTTTAGCGCAAGAAAGATTTACTTATTTATTCATGTCCACACCCCCTGAACTTTGAAAACCTGGCTAAGTCTACCAAAATACTCAAAGCATATAGAAAGATATACTTATATTTTTTGTAAGTGTATTTTCATTTAGTTTATTTTCATTTTTTTTTTCATTAATTTTTTTTACATCCTGAGATAACAACAGTCTCTAGATCATTGTCTTATACATACATTTTTATAACAAAACCATGAATCGATTTGAAATCAGCATTCAGCTTTCTAGTATTGAAGGAAGCCAATGCCTGGGTTTCTATGCATCCCTTCTTTTGTGTGAAATATTTGTGATTGCATCTTTGGAGTAATAGTGCACTAACTGAGAATTGCATATTAAAAATATGTCCTGTCTCACTCTCTTTCAGGTTATCCTGATCACATGACTCTTAGTGACTTCAGGTGTCATTTTCAGGCTTTGTCTCCTCCAATTATGAAACGCTACGCTTCAATGTTTGTTATGCATGATGAGAGAAAGGTCAGAAAGAATGATTATATAAAATGTTAAATTTGGTTTGGATTATAGTTTAAAATGTGCTCTTTTCCTCAGGCAGTGGAAGAGTTGCTGGATGACTTAGATTTGGACAGAAAAAGTGTTGTGTTGGGGGCCAGTAGGGTGAGAAAGCATTTCCACACTCAGCGCAATAAATAAGATTAAAAAAAAAAACATTAATGCTGTGAAATTTGTAATGTGTCTCAGATATTCATGAAACGAGGAGTGCTGCGGTACCTGGAGCAGCAGAGGGATCAGCAAGTCACTGGTTGGCTGGTGCATCTACAGGCGGCCTGTATGGGACATCTGGCTCGGCAGAGATACAGGAAGCTCAAAGTGGGTACCCCTGTGCATTGTAGTATATGTGTGTAAACTCTCATGCATTCTGAGTTGGATGTCATTATTTTTAAGACCAAGAATCTGAAAAGTGATCTTAAGAGGTTAAGTAATTAGAGAAAAGATTTAATGAATTCACATTTGTATTCTTTCTACGTGCTCAGGTCCAGCAGATGGCAGTGAGCTGTCTGCAGAGGAACCTGAGGGCACTGAGGACTGTGTCTAAGTGGAGATGGTGGAAACTGTTCTGCCGTGTCCGTCCTTTGCTGGATGTCAACATGGATAATGAAAGACTTAGGGCCAAAGAGGTATGCAAAATGCTGAGTCAGAATGCCTTTCGTGTTAGATTGACAGATTACAGCTTTTTTCTTTCATTGCTCAAACAAAATTAAAAACTGTATACTAAATCTGTTTGGGATTCTGTGGATCTTTAAAATGGTCCTTATAAGTAAATTGATGTTGACGTTTCATCAGAGTTTAGAGATGAAGTTTTCTCTTGGCAGGATGAGATTTCGGCTCTTAGACGGCGTCTGGAGAAATCAGAGAAAGAACGAAACGAGCTAAGACAGAGCACCTACAGCTTAGAAACAAAGGTTTGACAGCGCATGATTTCACAATTATAATTTCACTGTAAATTGGTTAAAGTGATGTTTTTCCATGTGTCCAGGTCACAGCTGTGACATCTGAACTGAGTGATGAGCGTTTCCGTGGAGATGCAGTGGGTCAAGCTTTGGATGTGGAGCGGGCCGAGAGACTGAGGCTCAGCCGAGAAAACAAGGATCTACAGGTATCATTACTACACACTGGAAAATTGTATTCATAGGACTTATGATAATCTCTTAACCACATGATAAATCTTTTCTTTTTCTGTCAGCGAGTTTGTGTTGTATTGGTTGGGTATGTTTAACTGCAACTTTGTCTGTGTTTTAATACAAGCTTCGTCTAGAGCAGTGCAAAGTCACCATGGAAACACTGGAGAAGCAGCTTGAGGAGGAGACACAGAAATCTACCATCGCACTGAGTCAGAGAGGCGCAGGGACAGGTAATAACTTTATTCATTAAATAGATGTCACCATTTAAAGATAGTAAGGATTAGGATTATTATTCATTCACTTCACTTTTATAACTAAACATGTTGCCAGAATAGTTTGTGAATGTTGTGAAAATGTACTTTGGTGGGTAAATATCTCATAGTCTGTCATTAGTGAAAGACTGATGTGTTGAAAGTGGAAAGACATCTCATTTGCGTTCCCTCAGAGCTGGTGTCAGCGGGTCAGATGTGGTTAGGGATAATTTGTGTCAGGCTACACAAAGACATCTGACTTTGTCTGACTGTGACCATCACCTCTGACAAAGTGGCATCCATCTTGTCCTCCTCAGAGAGTGAGCTGGCCATGCAGCTGGAGTGCTGCCAAACAGAGGTGGAATTTCTCCGTAAACGACTGAAGCAGACTGAGGAAAAACTGGAGACAGAGAAACAAACACGTCAACAGCTCGATGCCAAGGTGAGTCAACACCATATTGCACAACATCTATCTAAAGGACACTATATGTGCTAATACAGTGACTGTGTGTGTAGGTGGCTACTTTTCAGGCTCAGCTGGAACAGTCAAGGAGGAGTGCAACAGAGCTGAAACGTCACTGCCGCCGTGTGACCTCTGACCTTCAGGATGCAAGGGTCCTCACTGACAGCCTGCAGAGCCGCATGCATGAGCTGGAGCGCAAACAGAAAAAGTGAGTCTGCCCCTTATACAGTGCACACTTTAAAATGTCTTTAGAGGTCCCATTTGTCTTTGAGCATTGATACGTTTATGCTGTGTTTTGCATCATTATGTGCTGCATAAGTGTTTGTATTTACAGGTTTGACAATGAGTTGACTCAAGCTTTAGAGGAAGCTGAAAATGAGAGAGAGCAAAAGGACAAAGCTTTTCATGAAAACACTGCTCTGGAGGCAGAAATATATACACTGCGGCGCAACCTACAAGTGGGTCATTTTTATAATAACCCAATTTTGTCAAAATCTAATTATTTAAAATGTATGTTTATTATGTATATTTTGTTTACATTATGTTTATGTGTGTTCAGGAGACCCAATCAGAGGTGGGCCGTCTGCAGAAACAGAAGGATGAGTTGTGTGCTCAGATCCGAGACCTCAGTCTTCCTGTGGACCTTGCCTCTGAGTCACTGCCTGACCTCAAAAAGCAGTTGCGCCTGCTGGAGAGCCAGGCGGGTGAGCAAGCAGAGGAAGTCACCAAACTAACTGCTAAACTCCAACAACAGCAACAGGTGCTTCCACTATTCCTCAGTCATTTCAGAAATGTCCGTGACACACTTCCTGATCTCATGTGTTTTACTGTAGATTCACATGCGCTTTGAAATGGAGATGGAGCGCATGAAACAGATCCATCAAAAGGAGCTGGAGGATAAGGAAGAGGAGCTGGAGGATGTCCATAAGTCCTCTCAGAGACGGGTCAGTGCCCATCGTGCATTCAAAAACACACTCCTGTTTATTAAAAGCCAACTGGTACTGTATACGATTGCTTTATGCTCTCAGCAGCAGTGCTTGGGCATTTATTGGTGTGAGGCAAAGCCAAGTAAAAACTTAACTGCCCTTCAGTTGTATTGAGTTTCATCTTGATCTTGACACTAAGCTGAAGCACTAGTCTAACTCACATTAATTCAAATGAAGGTTGCGATTAACCTATGTTTGTTTTCAAAGGGGTATTGTTATTTTTCATGCTTATCGTAGAGGATCCCCCTGCAGGTGGCCTGAAACAATAAAACTCATTTAGCTTGTTGCCTGTTCATAAAATCTGCCATTTATTCTGTCTGTTTGCAGCTCAGACAGTTAGAGATGCAGTTGGAACAGGAGTATGAGGAGAAGCAGATGGTGATTCACGAGAAGCATGACTTAGAGGGACTTATTGCAACACTGTGTGATCAGGTACCCCGCACATGACCCCTGTTTTCTGTGATACATATGTTTGTGTCTGAATGTAGTGTGAAGAATCAAGCACTCACAAACACATTCAATCAGGTCTTATGACTGGAAATGGTGGCATTTTTTTCATTACTGCATTATAAACGTGTGTTGAAAAAATGTAAGAAATTACTGTACAACTTGAAAATCAGAAGATTGCGTTTCACTTCTATCAGTGAAATTTACATTCAGTGTGTGCAACACACATGATCATTTTGTGATAAGACGATTAAATACATTTTCAAATTACATCACTGATTCAAGATGTTTTTGTCTATGCACATTTTTGCAACTACATTTAACTATTTCAGTCTGTGTGTACTGGATCTATTAAAATATAGGCCTACAATATGTAAATAAAACATTTTATTTCTATATATTGACATTGACTTGAATCACATAATTATTATGAATTATATAGGACAAAAATATCTGGCATTCTTTTAACTTTGCTTTTATTTACGGCAGGTGCACGATCACAAATATGAGCTGCTTAGATGTTTAGATGACCCGTTGGTAAAAGCCTTTTCTTTTAGGTGGGTCACAGAGACTTTGATGTGGAGAAGAAGCTGAGGAGGGATTTGAAGCGGACTCATGCTCTACTGGCAGATGCCCAACTGCTGATCGCCACCATCAACAACACAGAAGACAACAAGCCCAGCGGCAACAAGGACCAGATTGAACGCCTCCACTGTCAGGTCTGCACCACTGACTCAATGTGCTGTTCATAAAGACATTGGTTTAATTGTTCATGCTTTGCTGTGACTAGTTTGAGGAGAGTGAAGCACGAAGACTGGAGCTAGAGAACATCCAGACGACTCTCGCCCAGGAGCTGGAGAACACACAGATTGAGCTAGAAACCATCTGCAAACAGAAGAGTGTGGTGAGCACACACACACACACACACACCCCCACACCCCCACACACACACACACATTATATATAAAGGTTGAATAGCAGTACAGCATGCTAACGTAACACATTTATATTTATACAGCTACATGAAGAACTGAGTACATGTCTGATATTTTAATGTAAGATATTAATACTTAATTAGATAACTAAAGCATACAAAACAAGCTAACAAATTTACTCTCAATCTCATGCCAAATCACTAAATCCATTGAATACTTCATTCTCAGTGTTGCTTCTGAACCACTCCACCAACGGCGGAGGTAAATGAAGCTCCGCTTCTGCTTTTGCTTCTGCTTCCTTGTGGCTGTCATCAGACTCAGCAGAATACAATTTTCTCTTAGGCGTCATTTTTATTCAGTCTTTAGGTCTTTTAAATTACCATAATGAAATAAAACAATTTCAATGGTACAGGAGTGGATAGTAGTAGATAACAATAACGAAGATGTGAAATTATATATTTTAATAATTTCACATATAAGTTGCATCTGAGTAAAAGTTGCCAAACTATGAAAAAAAGTATAACTTATAGTCCATAAACACTTGCATTATATATATATATATATATATATATATATATATATATATATATATATATATATATATATATATATATATATATATATATATATATATATATATATATATATATATATACACATATATACACACACATATATATAAAAATATAAAATAAAAAAATACAAGCCAAAAATAAAACCAGTGATGACTCAAAACTAACAGGTTTTTTTTTAATGGATTATTAATAAAAAGGTAATTGCCAGAAATAATACAATTTGTTATTTGATTAGCTTCATTAGGTAATGTAGATACTGTTGTACTATTGATTTCATGCACAGTTTATGCATGTTAATATTTGACTCCAGGTGGATGAACAGTTGGCCTTGCTTCAGCATGACAAATCTGACTTGCTTAAGAGACTTGAAGAGGACCAAGAAGATCTGAATGAGCTCATGAAGAAGCACAAAGCTCTCATTGCACAGGTATCAAATGGTGTACCTTACCGCTCTATTTACAATAAGACTAACACTAAATGTCTGTTCCAAATGTTGTTTAGTCCTCTAGTGACATTGCTCAGATTAGAGAGCTGCAGGCTGAACTTGAGGAAGTGAAGAAACAGAGACAGTCCCTCCAGGAAGAGGTAAATGACAAAATAACACAGCTTCACTATTCACTATTAGATTTTAGAGCACCCTTTAATGTCCCTACTGTAGATACTCAATATGACTTTAAGTTTGAGTTTTGCCATTCTCACTAATGGACTAATGCATAATTTTGTTCTCCAAATTGTTGTCCCATGTATCTGTTTTACCCAATACAGCTCCAGCAAAGTGTATCTCGGGTGCAGTTCCTTGAGTCGTCCACTGTGGGGCGCAGCATTGTCAGTAAACAAGAGGCACGGGTCTGTGACCTGGAAAACAAACTGGAGTTTCAGAGAGGACAAGTCAAGCGGTTTGAGGTTTGAAAACACTAAATGCATTGTCTATGCTGTTGATACTTTTGAGGGCCTAATCCTATGTCTGTATTTAGGTGCTGGTGCTGCGCCTCAGGGACAGCGTGGTGCGTTTGGGGGAGGAGCTTGAGCAGAGTGCCCAGGCTGAAGCAAGGGAGAGAGAGAACGCACGCTACTACCAGCAGCGTCTCCAGGACATGAGACTGGAGATGGAGGACCTGATCCAGAGAGAGCAGGATAGCAGCCGCAAGCGCATGGAACTGGTAGCCTATATCAGCATTAAGTTACACTATGACAGGGTTTATCCACTAAATAATCCACAGTGGCTCTACTGCCTCTGAGAACATTATGAAATTACCACATGGTTGTTCCACTAGATTGCTGTTTGTAAGCACAGCAGGACAAAAGCAATACATTGATGGGGAGTTTTAACAATTTATAAAAGTTAATTCTGTTAAGTGCCAACATAAAGCTCTTTCCTCTGGGCAATGTTTGCAAATGTGCTCCACTTCCAAAATGTCTTGGCATTGTTATTAAGAAAAACAACAGCTGCTGAATTATCTGAACCATTAAAACATCACATTATATTTCCATTATGGCTCCAGCTACACCATCAGCAGACTGTTTAAACACCCCAAGTGCACATGGGTGTCAGCCAAATGAATTATTTCTAAGTTTGTCCTAAGATGTTTTGAATAGATTTACAATGGTTCGCTGCTGTTGTGGTTCGTAACGGCAATTGCTTTAAAGCCCTATTTATCATCTAGTGTTGCAAGGCTAGCATGGTTGTCGCAATAAATGGCTGCTTGATAGTTTAACTACAGTAGTCATTTGCTGTAAAAATCAAACCTTATTTTTATATTTCAACAGATCTGAGGCTTTGAGCAGTTGTAGAAGCTTTTGTTCTCAGAGAAAAATGTTAATGTGTAAATAAAAATAATGTCAAAGATACAAACTGATACGACTGACCTTTGGTCTGTATAAAGAAGACACAAGTAGTTTTTATTAATACAAAGCATCCCCAACAAAAAGGTATGCCCTTTATCACCCCCCTCCCCAATAAACAGACACCTAATCGGCCTCCACCTACCTCCTTACTCCCTTTTTCACGTCATCTCTCCCTCTCCCTGCCTTTTCTCTCTCTGTGATTAATCCTCATTGTCTCCTCAAGGTTATGGGCAAACACACACACATTCATACATGCTTATGTGTCTCTATGACAACTGCTGCACCCACACCCGTCTTCTGAAGCCAACAAAGCCAATAACTTTGAAAGCCTGTAAGCTTGTGTGTCTGAGAGAATAATGTGATTTATTATTTCATCTTGTCGTTTTTCTTTCTGTCACAATGTCATCAACAACAATTTTCTTCAAACTAACCCGATCACAATTACCAGAGGCTGTGGTGACACCTTTAGAGAGGACACATGCCATAGGACACTCACTGTTTGACTGATGAGGTAATACGGGACAGAGTGGGTTTAATTGTTGGGCTGGAATAGCTCTACTGTCCCTTCTAGTTATCAGGGGATAAAACACACAGCTGAAAGTGAATAAGTGGCTCCTCTCAAATGGTGAAATGGTGTGTGTTTGTAGGAAATGCAGGTGGAGGAGCTGAATGCGGTGCGTCAGGCATTACAGGCTGATCTGGAGACTTCCATCAAGCGTATCGTAGATCTGCAGGCCGCCCTGGAGGAGGTGGAGTCCAGTGATGAGAGTGACACAGAGAGGTGACTGACTAGTTAAACTAAGAAAAACAAACACCAAATATATAAATTCAAATATTCACCTGACCTCCCTCCAATTCAGTGTTCAAACTGCTGTGGAGTCTTTGACAAGAAAGAAAGATCTGTAAGACTGTGAACTTGTCTTGTGCCTGTGTGCTCAGTTGATTCGTTAACCTAATCTGTAAATATGCTCGTACCCTGGGACTTACCTTGCTTATCTTAATAAGCATTCCAGCAATACAACAAACTGGAATTGTGAAATAATGTTTTTAAAGAAACTTTAAAGTAGCTGTGTTCAAGGCTACTAACAATGTGCTGGCCTTTTACTTTTATGGCTTTACTTTTCATGCCAGGCTTACTGCATTATAAGTAAGGATTATTATCATTATTTTAACTGCCTGATTTGAAATGTAATCATCTTGCTGGCTGGCACTAGAACAAGTAGAAATCACATGAGTACATTCTGAATGTGGCTCAATGCCACAGATTTGTAGGAGAGTCTGAAGTGTAGATGCAGAGCAAATATCTGCCTGAGTCTGCCAGTAAAGATGATTTGAATCTAAAAAAAAGTATAAACTCATCAAGAGTTTGCTGTGTTCTCATGTTTACCATGAGCCTTATTTAGACAGTGTGTATTGGTATTAACATATGATACCTTTTTTCTGTAGTGACTCAGTCTCTAGTGTTGGCTCCATTGGGACGGAGGATGTGGGAGAGGGCATTCGCCACTGGCTGGGAGTACCTAAAGCCCGATCTCAAGGAGGCAGCTCTTTCTATGACACTGGTAGTAACATCAGTGGACATGGAGGGCGCCAGTCTGTCGCGGACACTGCTAGTACCTACAGTTTCCGGTATATTCTACATTACCTTTCCATGTATTTTGTATGTAAGATCTAATAAACTGACATCTCGCATAGAAAATACATTGTTCATCAGTGTTGACCTATGTTTCTTTGTGATAGTCAACATATTTTGTCATGTTGCGCAGGTCCTGTGTGGATCTCGATGACGAGGGCTCTGAGGCTGGGCCAAGTAGCAGAAGTTTAACTCGAGCTCCGTCTTCCTCTGCTCTGTCCGAGCTTTTGGAGGGTCTTCGTAAACGCAGAGGCACAAATGACACTACCGATGGTGCTGGCAGCACTGCATCTCTACCTGTTTACCAAACTACCGCTGCATCCACTCTGAGACGCAGAGCGTCTGCTCTGTCCCTTAGTCCTGAAGATGCACAGGAGCCCCGGCCAGGCCCCAGCATCCTGAAGCCCTCCTCTCCACTGCTGCCTCGAGCTACTAGTTCGCACTCGGTTGGTGAAGTGTCTTCTGGGACAAAACGATTCAGCTCCAGTGATTCAGTCTCGTCTCTTCCCTCGCTGCCTCGTCTCTCCTCTTTGGCGTCCTCTCTTGCAGCTCACCACCTTTCTCCATCTCTATCTATCCCAGAGGAGGAGGAGCCTCTGCGCTCTGTGTCTTCGGCCCAGCGCTCCCCACAACCTCTCAGGCGCTGCATGCTGGGAAGTTTGGTCACAGAAGATGGTGGTGAGCACCCACTTGGCTCAGAACCTTTGGTGTTTCAAAATCGCAGGTTAGCTGGTGACAGTAGAGATGATGCAGCCTCAGATATCCTGCCTGCCATCAGAAGAGCCCAGTCCACCAGCAGTCTGGCCAGCTCAGTTAGAGGAGGCCGCAGAGCGCTGAGTGTACACTTTGGGGAGCTGCCTCCCTCCATTCGCAGCAGGAGGTCCTCAGACACTGAGTCTTCCAGTTCAGGAGGGTCAGCAGGGAGTTCACAGGGCAGTGGGCCCAGGCGGAGGTTTGACAAACCTCAGGGACAGAGACTCGAGGCAGAAGGCAGCGAGGGAGAAGATGTGGCTTCAGTCATGAAGAAATACCTCAAGAAGGAGGCAGACTGAACAGGTCAGTCTTCACAAAAACCTAAGTCATTGTTTTCTGACCATCATTACACTCTTTTTTCATATCAAATGTTTCCTTTCCACTTTATACTACTTTATACTTTCTATCTGACCTAATTTTTCTCTTACACCAGCCTGTACAAGAATCCATGGCCAGTTGTTGCACTTTACAAAACCTCACAAAGTCCAGCTGCTGCAGTCGAGGCTCAAAGAAATCCTTTGAACGTCAAGGGTCTATTTTTGAGAATACATGTTGATAAAATGAAAACATACATATTGATAAGTTTGTACATGAATAAAATGCAAAAAGAATTTGAACTGTCTACATATTTATTTATTAGCATTCATCTTTTTTCTTTGTTTTTTTTGCATGTCAAACATCATCTGGCCAGTGTTCTCAGCTGATGTTGTTTGATCCTATTAAATCAAATGCAATTCACATTTGGGAGGTGTAAAAGTCAAAGCTACATTCCTTAAGCAGAGAAAGCTAGCCTCAGATTAAACCCAATGGACTAATGTGAAGGAGATAGCATCAAACTCCAGACTCATAATCCAAAGTATTGGCAAATGTTTATGCTACATGATTTTGTAAGATAATTCATTCTTAAAGGCTCACTGCCACAAGAGAGGGGCTCTGCTTGGTTAAGTGGAGGTGGTATAAAATTAACTCACCCTGAAATACATATTGCATATACACAAGAGTCATTACTAAGAAGTTTAAAGGAAAAACTGAATGTATTGAGGCACAAATGACATTATGAATCCACCACAAGAAATCAATGCTTTCAGGCTCACGGGACATTTATGTAAGGTATCTGCAGAATTACAACTGAAAATTGTTGTATTACGTAAAAAAATGGAGGTGAAATTGTTTGAATAACAGATGTTACTCCCCATTCTTTCATAAATGATGAAAACCCCAAATAATTAAAAAGAATACCATTTTGTATCTGCATGGTAATATTCCCATGAAATAACCAAACCATAGCTCTAAATAAACAGCAAGTGAACTGTCTAATCAATGAATGGCAATAGCAGCTATATTCATTCAATACGTTCACAACAGCACAATACACCATAGTTTTTGTGATACCATTTTCCCCAGATGAATATAAACAATGGGTGAGCTTTGATAAAATGTTATAAAAAGTCACTTAACCGCGAAAGTTTGTGCCTCACCATAATTATTTCTGCATGGAGCTGCAATTAAATCATTATCACATGCTTTACTTGATTTCGGCTCTGTAAGACACTCCTGCACCCCTATTGTTGCCCTATAATTATCAAGCAATGTTAGCACACAACACATGCAATTATACTGACGGTTCTCATAATAACACTTGCACTGCCATTTGTTTCTTTTTCTAGATTTTTATTTTTATTCATTTTATTGTTGAGATCTACTCAGTCTAATTTAATTTTGCAATGGAAATTTTTTATTTTTTTTTGCCCTAGTACCTATCCTTGAGTTTTTTTTAATGAAAGACTGAAAAAAAAATCAGTTCCTTAGTATATACAAAAGTTATAAATGAGTTTATGGCTCATCTGAACCCATGTATTTTTTTGAGTTTTAGTCTCTGTGAACAGCTGTGCATTAGCTCTGCCACATCAGTAGGAGACCTTCTCAGTGATTACATCTCGCCAACACGGCACAGAGCAGGAATTATAGCGACGGAGCCTGATTATTCTGCTTGTAATTGCAGTATGATTTAGAGTGAAAAAGCTGGGAAACAAGGTTGTGCCACAAGACTGATATCTGCAACTGGGCAAGCTCCTGCTGTTAAAATAAAATCAAAGCGCATTGTTGTGGCTGACCTGTTAGTGGGAAGCTCAATATAAGAGATGCCTCTGGGTATAACAGGACAACAGCAACATATGTCTTAGTCACATCTGGACAACAGACGGAAGAAGAAAGATGTATTGTGTTTTGTTGAAAAGCTATAATCTAAAGAAGTACCTCTTCCACTTCAACTGTGTCCTGCTCAGTGACCTAAAACAGTCTCTGCTTTCTGTTGTACATTCAGCATTGTGTGAAAAGAACATATAGTTATTCAGAAAGAGTGGGGGATGTTTACCTTATGCCGTTACCAGTTTGTGTAAGGATCCTACTTTACAACAACTCCTGCTGGACTCCGATCATTTGTTTTTCCCTTAAAAATAGTTTGATTTTGGTAAATCTGTTACTAAACTTAAGTGTGGAAAGACATTTTTTCAGCTCTTCTCAGTTCAATGTGACCTCCATTGCACACAGAAGCAGGAATAGAGTGAGGCTGGCTCAGGGCACAGGCTTATCCCCATCACATGTATCTGTGAAGACAACACACAACTGCAGCATGAGAACCACACAGCAGAATGCAGATAAAAGAGGCTGGGTTGGGGTAAGAAGGGAGCACGGGGGGATTAGGACAAGACGGGATGAGCAGCAGTGCCAGTGAAGCCTGTATACTGTAGGAATAATCATATCTGTCTCTTTCTGCGGCTGTTGTCTGCTTAGTTTCTTTGTCATAGATAGGTGAGACAGCACACTCTTAACTCCACACGCGGCACTGGCTGTCTGACGGGAAAATCAAGGAGTTGATTCATGTCAGCACTGATCGTCCATAGAGACATTGATAACAAAGACAATTACTGTTACAGACACTGGCTTGTCATCACAGAACACATCTGCGTTTTGTTTGAATGTGTTTGAATGTGCTGTACACCATCTCAACATTAAAGACTTCAGATTTCATTTAAAATCCACTGCATCCTCAGATCCAGGATAAATAAAGGATGAGAACATTGGACATCTGCTATAAAATGTCTCAGAATTCTTGGAGATGGGATTTTCAGTGGAAAAAACAAACAAAATAGGCAACGCATTATCTGTAAAATCTGCTCTTCAAAAACAACACAATAGTAATTTGAATAACCCAGTTTGCCCAGTGTGCATATTACCCTCAACACTTGGATTCATCCCATATGATTTTTAATACACAGGCAGATCAGGGTTAAATCAGAGTTTGCCACAGTGATGCAGAAATATTGAGACAAAAACAACATATCTGTTTATATAAAATCAAAGTTGTATTTGATTTCTACTTTTATTTTTACGCCTTGTGTTTGTTGTGTGTGTGTTCTGCATGCACATTAAAACGTTCTATTTCATAACAAACTGCAGTTGGAAAGAGTGATGTCTGTAAACATTTTGCTCACTGTGGATGGATGCTGGAGCTTTGTCCAGAGCGATCAACATTTGTCAGCCCATAGTGCCAGTTGTGATCCAATGGTTTCAGATTGAGGTGACTGCTACAGTGAAATACAGCTACTTACAAAGATTAACAGTTTGAGATGAGATGGCTCATAAGTCAGGCCACTTCTTACACTCCATTAATCTGCTCTAAGGGCCACTCAGTGATGTTGTTGGCATTAGAGTTCCGCTGCCTCCCTGTGACTTAGGCCAGAACTTCAGTTTCATGAGTTCAGACTTGCATAAAAGATAATGCTTTACAAATTGACAGAGCTGCCATTCCACAACAAACATATAGTTGCTGCCAACATCAAAGGGAGGATATGTATGTTCAAACTGGACAAGCACATTAGCTCTGTCATTAAGTCCAGCTTCTTTCAATTGAGGCTCCTTGCTAAGGTAAAGCCCCACCTTCCACAGGCGGATTTTGATTATTGTAATAGTTGTTATTGGCTATAACAGTGAAATATACATAAATATGCACAATATAGGGAATTCTTATGAGTGTGAGACAACTCTTTTGGGGTACGCAAAACAAAAACGGCTGGGAACCACTGTCTTAACCTGCAGATAGAGGACATATACTGCATATGCTGAGGTTTTGATAGTGAGTATTCAGATTAGAAAGAGCTCGTCCTTTTTTTAGTCATAGGATCTGGCAAGACAAATGTGATGTACGTGAGCCTCATGCTTTCTGATGGGATAATCCTCTTGAGAACCAAAAACCCAAAGACAACATCAAACTTTAAATTAGGAGTAGATCAGCATTAAAGTTGTTATCAGTAAGCAACAGACTATTGGATTTGAGCATATTTATTGAGCATATTTACCTCATCTCTGGGGACACTGATAGGCCATTTAAAATAGTTTTATTAATTTTACATACCCTCCCTTTTAAGAATAAATGACACTACCCTGAGACAAGTGTGCCCAGAACACAAGTGACCTACATACAGCGCCCCCTGGAGTAGACAAGTAGCATCAGTGATGTTGTGCATCCTCCAGTTAGTCTGCACTTGTTAATCGTTTTATTCGCATATACGATGGTTGCATACGTTTGCTTTGAGGTCAAATGTTCTAAATCTGGTCTAATAATTTAGTTTCGATAATATATTAATATCAAAATACTCAGGCCTATAGTTTGCTGGAGGATGACTTTTGCACCTCCTCATGAGCAGGTTGTATTTTGTGGACAGTCTACCCCATGACTCCCTCAGTTTGCGACGTTCTTTAAAGTTGCAGTTATATTTAGATCACGTGACCATGTTGACTGGATGTGGGCTTCAAGCGGGAAGAGATGCGAAAGAATCAGAACAGAGACAGACGAAGGGAGGGGGCTGAGAGAGGAGTCCGCGGGACTCGGGCGCAGAGGCAGACACGGCGCAGGCACGCGGAGGACAGGAGCTCTGTACACTCTGGAGTATGCCACACTGACACGCTCTTCTTCTGTCGGACAAAAGAGGACATTCTCCTGCCCACCCGGGCTCCCCATCTGTGCTCACCCGGGAAACCGCGTCGACCGGCCACTGTAGCCATGCGATCGGGCGCCTGGTCGTTCAGATACGGACTTCCGAAGAGCTTGTCCCCAGTGCTGTGGCTGTTGCTCCTGGGAAGCTGCGTCTCAGCAGGAGGTGTGTTTTCTTTTCATTTTGAACATGTCTTATATCCTTGTTGTTATCTTACGTACTCCGTGTGCGGATTGGCTCCGCGTGTTCTCAGGCGCATAAGTCTGGGCAGCTCTTTGAAGTCCAGAAATAACGCTGTTGCGTGCTTAGCAGCGCTCTTTCTGGCACCAGCAGCAGTAGCCTGCATAGTCACACAGACACGTACTGAGAGAGCCCACGCTGACTTGCCCACTCGTGTGCGTGGGAGCCTTGACAAGTAGGATTGCACTGCAAGAAAGAGCTCACCTGTCAGCGCACTGTAGAGTGAGAGAGGCAGGGGATTCCTCCAGTCTGAGCATCCTTACAACGCACTAACACAGCCCAGGGCAAAGACACACCGGCATTAGAAATGTTTTTAGTACAAAAGAAAAGCACTGCAGCTAATGATTATTTAGAAATCTGGATGAACTTCTCATACTGTAAAATAGTTCAAAATAAGCATTTGTGTTGACGGATATTTCAGATCTGTTTTGTTATGGTGAACATCCCCTCCCCCTGATCTCCAGCCTACTGACCTTTAGGTGAGGGACAAATGATTTTATGGTACAAGTAATGTCCACAATGGCCCTCTTTACCGCTACATGATGATTATAGTCTATACCTGCATGGCCCAGACTGTCCTCCAGCTCCTGCTGTTTTTTAACAGTGTTTGTCTTATGGTACAACAACAATCAGCAATCAGTTTACAGCAGCAAAAGCCTCCAAGTTGTTTAGAATCTAAACAGGGTGTGAAAAGATAGTTTGTAGTTATAACCCATAGAGAATTGAAATCAAACAATTATTTTTGATAAAACCCACTGCTATTTTCACAGTCCTGATTTATTTTGTAAGATACCAGAGACCAATCATATCTACTCTGTGTGCAGTTTCTGACACATACTATCTATCTTTAGTATCTGGTTAATTCTATGTCCTCAAGAATTTGTCGGTTTACCCAGATTAAGGCAGTCTTTTGAAATCTATGTTTAGAAATAAAGAATGTGACTGTGTCTATATTTGTCTCTGTAATATCTCCATCCCATTTGTTTGAGTTTGTGACGATAACAACGATCATTTATTAAATTACTGATTATTAATGATTGATCCGTCATAATTTATCTGATTATTTGTCACAGCTCAGATTTCCCTATAGACAGTCTTCTCTTAGTTTTAGCGTCCCTGTCCTAACGATTGTTCTTATGAGATCCACTGCAGAGATGTGAGGCTCAGGCCTGGCTCATGGTGCTGCCTTGTGTATCCATGACTATCTGCTCTTATTTAAGGCACAGATAGTGGTCTGGTATCTGCTCAAACACCATGAGGTCTAATTTTTCATAGTCTAGCGGTGATAATCTTGCCGTAAGATGGTGAGATAAAGACTGAAGAGCTCCAACTGTGAAATATAGCCAACTCCAGTTTGCGTCGCTCTGCATGGAGCTTCTGTATTGATCCATGTTGACACTGTGTTGTTGTCCAAATATCACTGAAGCAAGTCTTCTTAATTTGAAATATGTGTTAGAGCGTTTCTAAAGGATACATCATGCTTTTTTGCTTGTTGCTTTGATTTTTCTTCAGTCTTGACTCGTACTTGTTTTTACTTCTGTTAGTGAGGGGGAATAAAACAAACCTTCCTTCTTGTATTCAGTGTGATATTTTGGGCTGTAGGCGAGATATGCAGAGAAGGTGGAGAGGAAAGACAATCAAAAACAACAATATTTTTGTGCTACGTCTGTCAGTGTGATGTGAGACAGAAGAGGACATGTAAAAAGATGAATATTGTGAAGTTGAGCTGGTATAAGGAGCAGCAGTAGAGACAGAGGCAGACACAAAGTTGGAGGTGACCTTATTCTAATCAGTGACACTGGGCCAGCCTCAGCCTCAGCAGCAGCTCAAAGCACACCAGGGCTTAAAGCAGGTTAACCTTTCATTTTCCTCGAGAGCTGCTCAGAATATAAGCAGCTGATTAGCGCTATGACCAGGTGAGGTGTGTTTCTTATGAGGTACCTGTTAAAGCCATTTGGCCATAAAAATGTCTCGAAGTCAAGAACTGTGGCTTTCATTTAATTCATTTTACAGAGACTTTGCGTGATAAATATTTTGCAAACACTGATGATTTCTATGAGCCAATTATCACCAGTATAACAGCAGGTAAACAGTGCACTGGGAACTCTGAAAATGAGTCCATATGCTGACTTTTACATAACCATAGTCATAACCACGTATTGTACATAATAAAATGACACACTGGAGTTTGTTTTGTATTTATTCTTGTTTATTTGCTGTACTGTATACAACCATAGTCACCTTGTAGCCTTATTGATCTTATTCCTCCCCACCCACCGGACTAAACTGTGCTTTTTTTCTGGTGGCACTTCCGTTTAAGTGGGAATCCCGTTCTTTTCAATGGAGAATTTGGGAAAATTTTCACCTCTAAAATATTATATAAAGTACGTTGATTTGTGTGAAATGTTCAATGTTTATGTGTAACGACAAGTCAACACTGCACCGATTCTCTGTGAAGCTTCAAAACGGCTTTGTAGTCCGTATAGAACTTATTTGCTGTAAAGATCGGCAGCCCCATGCGAAATAATACAACCTGAATGACGATGGCGGCACCCACGGCAACGTTTGGAGTAAGGCTTTACTCTACTGACAAAGTTATGTAGGTTTTATGTCTGTTGTTAAGCCTCTCAATAGTTATTAATAGTTATCACATCCTTCCTGTTCTCCTGCTGTTCTTGAATTTGCAACATTGTAATTTTCACATTGTGGGACACATAAAGCTTTACCTTATCATATCTTATGTACGACAATTAAAATACAGTTTAGCGGTGCAGGTTATGAAAAGCTGTGTTCACTAAACATTAGCCAATGAGATGACATTTTCAAAGGTTAAGCATTTTTATGGACCTAGTGTCAGTGTACTGCCCACCACGATCTTATCCAGCAATTAGACATAAATGTTATGTTAATGATATTCTATACATTATCAACTGAAATGACACTTTGCGTTTAGAAATTTGAAGTGTATAATGGTCTTAAACCATTGTTATCATGCGGTTACAGCAACTGCTTATACTTAAACGTGGTACATGAATAATATTTTTCTAAATTTGAAACAAAATAATGCTAATAAAGACAGAATAATAATAAAAAATATTCCTAAAACCATTAAATTGTTGTCAAAAGACTCCTAAATGTTGTGATGTCACTAGAGACAGACCGATATTTGGAGTTTTTAGCGTATCAGCTCTCGGCCTTAAATCTCCAGCGCAGGACGATATTTTGTTTTGGTCAAGCTGCTGCCTAAAGAATATACACAAAGCTTTATATTAACACGTTACTAAGAAGAGGTAGCTGCACAAAACATGACTACAGCTCTTTTATTGATTTGCAGTAAAATACAGGCTCGGGGGGAGTTTGTAATAAATTTATTACATAATTTGGGGAAAATAATCTAAACCAGCTCCACATATTGGCTCAAAAATATCAGTAGAGCTTATCGTCAATTTTGTATCCTCATCGGCCATGAAAAAAACCCATATTGGTCTATCTTTAGATGTCATCTGAACGCAACCTAAGATGTAATGTTGATAGTATATAGTAATTGTCTAATAGCAACAGATTGTTCTTAATAGTGAAAAAAGAAGTATATTGCTGCTTAATAGGTACTAGTGTACTTGTAGATTAAGTGTACTTACAAAGTTTGTTTGGAACTTGGATTAAATTTAGCTACAAATATCCAATCATCATCAAGGTATAAAATCGTGTGCGGTGCAGATGATGTGCAAGCTGCCATTAGTCCCAGTTCTCATTAAGACCAAAGTCTTCCACAGACACAGGCATATGGTCCGAGCTTCTGCAGTGAACCGTACCAGCACAGCCACTACAAAACGGTAAATTATTCAGTTTGGTGTGACAGTATTTGGTGCATCCTCTTGTGATCACCTGGCACTAACCTCCCTGTGTTTTGGGGACATCAAAGGAGCGTGCCTGATGCAGAGGGCTTCCGTGAGCGTCTCTTTTGTGACAGGGATGGTCTGGGTGGAAAAGCCTGTGGTTTGTGTGGTTTTGCTGTGCATTGCTGCTGCTTTTCTTAGTATCTGGGATTATCCTCACTAGGACCGTGGCAGGATCGCACTGATGCTGCTGTGGCTGACACTTCTGTACAATAGAAGCAATTAACTGAAGCTTAACTTTGTCAACGTCTGTTTTAAGCCACACTCTGTAGTGGAACTAAACCGTCTGGATTTTGCTTTCATCTTTGACCACTTCAACTTAAACTCAAGAAGAAACTTATCCATGGCTTTCAAGGACAGGGTTTATAGTGCAGACAAATAAAAGGGGAAAAAATGCATGTTTAATTCTGACCAAAATATTAAATAATAAAATTGTTATGTATAGAAATATGCAAACTCTTTAGTCAAACTTAAGAAGATGGTCTGTGCGCATTCAAGTGAGGATTTTAGAAGAGGTTAGTAATTCAGTAGAAATTTACCTCAAAGATTATCCTAAGCCTTTTCTGTTCCTTACAGCTTTTTGCCTTTGATTCTGGTTTCTGACTGAAGTGGGTCTGTTGATGAAGCTGAGTCCGTGTGTGATAATCCGGCTCCATGTTGAAGCTCTTCGCCTGTCATTCTCCCCGACGTTGTGTCTGTTTCTTATGCTCTCTGAATGAAAGCCAAAGTGAAGTTTTAAGTCATACAGAGGTATAAAGTGAATATGGTAATGGGCCATATCATATTGCTCATGGTAGATTGTTGTTTGTTTTGGGGTCAGTATGAAATTTGGAATATTGTGATTACAGATGCTTATTTTCCTCTCAGTTATGCAAAGAGCAGCTTAAACACAGTATTTTGTTTGATGTCATTGTATCGTCATTTATATCAGTATAGCACAGTCTCTCCTTTATATCACGATAAACATTTTGGGCCACATTCCCCCGTTCTCTGATGGATGATGTGTTTTGGCCTCATGGACCTTAGTGTTGGCCCTGCCTCACCACTACGGCTTCAAGTGACTGACTGCTCCTGTCACTCAGAGTTCACTCTTTTTCCTCCATTTCCCTTTGAGCCTTTGGAAAAACATTGAAGCAGTGTGGATACATTTATCACCAACAACACCAATGTTCACCACAGTACACACACAAATGTTGCTTTGTTGTTGTGTTCTTAATAATGTGTATTCATGTTGATTATCCACACATAAAAAAAAACAACAGTTATACTCGTTACACTCATTTACACACACTGAAGAGCGTTCTGTGGAGACGCACATTTCTTGATGAAAGTTTGAAGTTTGGAGGTTTTTACTCCTTCTTTGATTTAATCTTAATTTCTAGGGTTTTTATTTTCATAATTGAGCCATATAGTGCAAAAAATATTATCCATAAACAACAGCGTGAACTAATTTGAATCCTGCTTAAAAGAGCTAAAGTTTCAGCGACCCAATGGAGCCCTTGTGATTTGCTAATTATGAGTATTCAAGGTGGACTTTTGATTGTCTTGTAATTAATCTTGTAGCTCTAGCCCTGGTTTCTTGGATGATATTCTGGAAGATGTGATGCTTTTTGCTTCAAGGCAGCATCGGTTGTTACATGATCAGACTTGTTTTTAGATTTGATGAATTCTTGTTGGCCTCTTGTCGATTCGATCATTTATTTACAAGAGCTGGATGAAACCAGATCTACTGGTCAGTTACAGAAATTGGAGCAGGTCATGATCAATATCGGGCAAGGTGTGATTGATGTCAGTTGTCAATGAAAAAAACACATATTTTTAGTATTACGCTGCCAGGGGACAGATTCCATAACAGAACGCAGGGAGAAATATGTCTCCAACGGCAACAACTCGTATATGATTCTATAGTGTAAGTGAGACTAGCCTGGCCTTGCTCTTAATCTCACATTATCAACAGAAAGAGACAGAAGCCTTCATGAATAATTGCTGTTATGTGCATATATGTGGACTTCACACTCCATCCTCCAACACGCTTCTCTTCTTTTTACTGGAGTGATTTCAGGATTGCCTCATCATTTATTACTGAAGGTTCTGTTGACGTTTGGGTCTTGACTGTCCCAAGGTTCAGGCAAAAAGCATTTCATCTTTCTTCAGCTCGACTGTAGCCCTCCTCGGAGTGAAAATATCTCTGCAGCTTTTCTTTTATTCATAGATTAAAAGCACAGAGGCTGTATACCTGCATGTCTCAGGAAGATACACCAATGAATTAAGACACAGAGAAAATATATTATTTTATCAGCACATTTTGTATTGTTTTTACAAGCATGTCTGTGCAGCAACATACAACAGATTTATTTACCCTGCAAATCCAGAGTCATATCTCTCTGTATTTTTTTATACAGAGTAGAGATTGGCCAATATGAGTTTGGGTTTTTTTCATGGCCAATGCCGATACCAATATTGTTGGGCTGATATATAGGGATGATTTTGATTATTTTGCCCAATTTAAAGTTACTCTAAACTCCCCACAAGCCCTTTTTATCACAAACTTTTAAAAGAGTTGTGTAGTCAGTCACGATTTGTGCAGCTATCTTTTTGTATTAAAGTGTCAATATAAAGCTTTGTGTGTATTTTCAGACCAAAACAAAATATTGGCCTATGCTGGAATATATGTCGGTCTATGTCTAATATAAAGGGATATCAGTCTGGTCACCACACCCTCCGTCGTCATCGAGCCAGAACCAGTTAGTTAGTTAGTTTAGTGTAGAAATCCACTATATATTTTTCAGATGTTGTGATATTTTTTCATTTCTTTTTTCCTCGCAAGTAGCCATATTTGTTTTGACACAGGCAGACAATGCGTTCCTTAATTTGCTAATCCACCTGTGAATCATGCCCATCTGAACTCTGGGAGATTCAACAGTGACCAGATTCATTGTCCACTCAGAACATCGATAAAATGATAAAAAAGTGACCCAATAATATTCACCAAAGTGTCATTTCGTTGTATCTACTCCAACACAGATTTGTCTATTTTTCTTCAGTTTAAACTTATATTGTGTAGCTTCGTTTTTTTTAACCCATTGTTTGTTACAAAATCAGGTTTTTTTTTTCTTGGCAAGTTTAAAGAATAACTTGATTTGTGTTTCCTTTGGCCTGTTCCTTTGGTCTCCACATAGCCACTCTCTATTTCCACTCTCTGCCCGCCACACTGCTCAATGGACACATGTGAGCAGAGTTTCAATGAGTTCTTGGTCCAAGCACACCCACATTTACAATTGTATTTCTGACACACACTAGTACAAATGTATTGACTGCTTTACGCTATTCTTCCTAATCCTAACCTTTACTGGGACTACCTTTTGACATTTTCTCATTTAACCTCAAAACTCAGCTGCCAACTTCGAGACTGTGAAAAAATATCTTTGGTGACATTTAATTCCTGGAGACTTGACTCGATTATATCTATCCTGAAAAGAAAAGTTATTTATACGCCTCAATTAAACCTGAGAACCAACTTTATCAAGAAGATTGTCCATATTCTACACAAATGAGCACTAAACCTGTCAGTCTGTAACAAGAAATACTGATATTCCATACGTTTTTTTCTTGTAGTATCTTAAAAAAAAAAGCATATGTATTGTGGATTCATTTTAATAGCAAAATATTCAGAATTACCAGGGTAAATTTGGAAACAAGCCTAGCTCTGTTTTGTCCTTTGTCAGCCAAGGACAAATTAAGGTTTATTTATACTTTCCCTGAGTGGTATAGTTCCAATATGGAGTGCAGTCAAGATAGATTTTAAACGAAACTGCTGCATAAATATGTTTTTAACACAACCTCATAATCCACAGCGTACTCCCTTGACCTCGTGTGCAGTTCACCGCTATAGAAAATTACCCCGATCGGTGCTTGTGTTTGTGGATATCCGTACGTGCTCTGTGCTTGGACAGTTTTCAGATGCTGCGTTTCTTTGCTGATAGTTGTGTCACGGCCTGGTAATGTGGGCGCTGTGACCTTGATAATTAAAAAGTGCAGCGCCAATGAGTCCATCCAGACGCCCTCATTTGAGAGTTTAAATTCTCACAATATTCAATCAAGTATTCTTTGTTGGCATCGTCTCTTGCGGCGGTCAGCCAAAGCATATGCCCACAGACAGATAATAACATGATGAGTGTATTTACGGATGCAGCAATCTGATACTGGTATTCAATATCAGTGCCAAGAAACATCTGCTGGATCGGATATCAGCTTTCAGATATCGGTTCAGTCGATATCTTGGTTGGATATATAAAGTAATGTTTTAAAACTAGTCGTAGCAAGCCCAGAAAGTCTCATAATGTTTGAATTATTATTTATCCAAAGTTGTTCCGTAGTTATTTGAGAGATAAATAACAGCTACATAACACATTTGCATTACTTCTGTCTTATTCTTTTATGTTTTAACAAAATAAGTGCTGCTTTCACTCTCTGCATGGTATCAGTTAATATCAGGCAGATACTTTGAGAACTGAAGTAGCTGGATTCCTAATTATACTTTTTTTTGTGCTATAATTTGGACAGATATTAGTGAATGAGCCCTCTGACTGGGTATTGATATAAGGAGTTATTTAGACAAGTGCATGATTGTGATTCGTCATAACAAATCGCATTTATTTAAGTAACACATTGTCGCTCTCATTGCATAATTTCCTGATTCATTTTTTGGCTAAATTGTTTTCTGTCTAATTCTACTCTCCAGATCTGTAATGTGTCATTGGCTCCATCGTCAGCCAATCAGAAAGATTTGTACAAACACCTCTTAATATTTCACTCTCCTTCCAAATATTAAAGCTATTAAAACATCAGTCGTAAATCTTATCACAAATACAGTGATATTTTTGGTTCAGCCCTATTAACAAATCATTTCTAACATTATGTCATTACTGCTGACTCTCTACTTACACCTGAGCAGTTCTCTGTATTTGGGGGAAAATGGTGAAAAGAGCTGCCTGCGTTTTGGATGTCGTCTGAGTGGAGTGTGACCTTCCGAGAGCCCAGCGATGGTACTGTAAATGACTCGTACTTTGAACACAGGGGGACACAGGGGGACACAGGTGGGGTTTTCTGACCTGACTTTTGAAGCTGTGGTCTAGTGTTGGTCAGACTAGATTTGATCAGAGAGAACAACTCAGGTGAAGCAAAACTGTGTTGCTATGGAGATGCATCGCTTGTGCCATACTTAGCTTGTTTTCCGCTTCTTCGCTCCACAAGCGTAAGCAGTACACACAATGCTTTACGTTCCATATATCTAACTTAAATGCAAACACTAATGCAACAGGACATGCTGAAGTTCTTCAAACATGACCCTAAAGTGGTCTGTCTCTGCACGGAAAAAAATCTTCTGTGACGACCAGCACTGCATTGTGACAGTTGTGCATTTGTGCTTGTGTCTATCTGGTGTGTATTTGTGTATGCGTGTGTTTGTGTCTGTATGCGTGTGTATGTGTGTCTGTCTGGTGTGTATTTGTGTATGTGTCGGGGTGCGTGTGCATGTGTGAGTGGGTATGATTGTGCCTGTATGTGTGTGTGTATGCGTGTTTATGTGTGTGTTTGTGTGTCTATCTGGTGTGTATCTGTGTATGCGTGTCTATGTGTCTGTACATGTGTGTGTATATGTGTGTGTATGTGTGTGTATTTGTGTATCCGTGTGTAGGGGTGTGTATGTGTGTGTATTTGTGTATGTGGTGTGTATGTGCGTGTATGTGTGTGCATTTGTGTATGCATGTGTATGTGCGTGTATATGTGTGTATATGTGTGTGTATTTGTGTATGTGCGTGTATATGTGTGTATATGTGTGTGTATTTGTGTATGCATGTGTATGTGTGTGTATGTCTGTCTATCTGGTGTGTATTTGTGTACGCGTGTGTATGTGCGTGTATTTGTGTATGTGTGTATTTGTGTGTGTATAGCTATCACAGTGGGTCTCCATGGAGAACGGACAAGCTAGACGGAGAATGTCTCTGAGATACAGTTGCTGTCAGTCTGAGGTCTGATAAAGCATTTCCAAAAGCCACCTAAATCTTGCATATGAATGAACCCAAGCAACACAAAAGATAAGCTTTTCGTCAAATGTTTTGGGCTTTGAAATATCCATACAAACAAAACACAAAGAGCCACTTTTGAGGGCCCTTTCTCAGAATCACTGGGCTCTATTGTGACATTACAACCTCCGACTTGACTGTCTTCTTGGCAGTTAGTGTCGACAGTCACTATAGCCCATTGAATTGCTCTCCATTCCCCCTCTGACTGCGCTCACTGTTGCAATGGCCTTCCTCAGCCTGTCAGATCATCTCAGTCTTTACAGCAGTTTAAAAACCCACCTCTCTCTGGCATTTGGTTCTATCTAGGCAGGATAACTTGGTGTTTTATTGTTTTATTATGTCTTGTATTTTATGTATACCTGTTTTTTTGTTGTTGTTGTTGTTTGTGTGAAGCACTTTGGGCAGCTTAAGTTGTATTTTAAATGTGCTATATAAATAAAATTGAGTTGAATTGAACTGGTTCCCCACGATGCACACACATTTGCTCCTCTGTTTCTATTTTAATGCACATACAGTTACTGAATTTATCAAACACTGACACTCAACGGTCTCCATAGATGTGCCCTCCTCAAGAAACTTATACATTATTATAAATTTGCACTAATCAACCAAAGATGTTAAGAGGGAAGTGCCTAGAAAATGGCACAGGAATCTTTAACACCCAAAGAGCCATTTGGACCTGGTTTCTATGGAAAAGAAAACACTGGGAGCCACAAATACTGACATATAAAATGAAGATAGCACTGTGTGTGTGTGTATGTGTGTATATATATATATATATATATATATATATATAACAGCTATAATATTTGCAAAATATCTGCATAAATATTTATTTTACCTTGTACCTGGTTAATGGGACTTCTGCTCCTGAACCTCTGCTCACAGTGTCTGCAAGTCAGGGCTTTACGAAGTCACTTTCATCTTTACACAGGACAGCTGTCGTCTGTGAGGCTTGAGCAGTGTTTGTTTTTAACATAGTTCATGGTGGATAATAGCGACTCACATACACATGTGGATCTGAAGATCGACAGGACTCCAAATGCATATTTCTTCATGTTTATGTAGGTGTCAGGGATGGCAGGTTGAAAGTCTTGATAAATGCACGGCGTTTTGGCGGGTATACCGTCTTCCTCAAGTGTGCCGCTTATTTTGAGCAACGAAAAATAATTAAAAATTATATTAATTATATTATATTTTAATATTTCAAGATCACAGTAATCTTTCAATTTAGAACTACAGTACAAAAAGAACTAACACAAATAAAATACATTTCAATTAAATACTTATTATTTATTTTCCCAAGGCATGTGGAGCCGCAGTATAAGGATGAGAGAGCCACATGTGGCTCCGGAGCCGCGGGCTGTCGACCTCTGGCCTAGAACAAATAAAGAGTTGTTCAGTATTCACAGCTTTAGTCATCCATCTAACAACAAGCACATTAACACTGATGAAAATGAGAGTAGGGTGCTTTTCCCATCCACCATTGCTACAGTCCATTTGCTGCATATAAACAGGGTACATCAGCAACTAATGGTGCACTAAACACAACTACTACTGAGAATAAGAAGGCATTTTAGAAGATTAGAATAAACTTGATCTTACAAAGCATTAAAAAGAAGAACTCTATACAAACAAATCAATCATTCTAAAGTCAATCATGTTTGTAAACAAAATATACCAAAACAATATTAAAAATTAACCAGACAATTTTAAATCTTATTGACAGAAAGACATTATAGCTGTGATGGTATGTTTAATGGGCGTTGTATTGAAGAATAAGGACAAACAAGATAACACAGCACATTTAGAGTGAGCTGTGGGTAAAAGGGGCTGAGTACAGGAATAAGAGTGAACTGCCAACACTAGTCACCTTCAAAACACGTTAAACAGTGGATGAAGGAAAACCCAGTGTGTGAGCACTTTTAACTGAGGCCTCTTACAGTTAGGTTTACCTTTTGTGTACAGCAGATAAGCACTGTTATAATTGCCATAATCTAGAATATTTAGTGGTGATTGTTACAGGTCTTTAATAAGCACTGTTCCCATTGAATAAATCAAATCATCATCCAGTTATAGTACTTTCTTAGAGTTAGCTGGGCTGCAAGTGACAATGCAAATAAACATATTGGCAGTACATTAAATAAGTTGCTATTTTAGAAATGCTTCTCTATTGTTAGATTGCTCTCTCCTATGTCTCTCCTATTGAATCGCTGAAGTAACTAGTTTCCTGAGCCTGTGTTTGCTCTTGTGCTCAGACACAGTGCAGACATTATACTTTCGCTATGAGCACAACTCAGTGCTGTTTGGAATGTGTACATCTGCAATGACAGATTGTCTATAGGGTTCTTTTACATCTACAAGACATACAAAACAGATCTAGCAATAGCAATGTTTTCAAATTCAAAAGATAATAAATAAGTGTTATTACCTGGTGGTTTAGTCTCAGAGAATATGCAGAGCGTCTTATTCTATTTGATCAGCACTAACCAGTGAATTAACTAGACGTTTTAATTGCTAAAACTAAATCCTTTTTTTTTTTTTTTTTCTCGTCAGCTTATAATAGAGATCAGTTGTAGATGGAATATTGCCACTGTTTGGTCATTACATGTGCCACTATTAATAGACAAGGGATATTGTTCAATTGTTTTCTCTGCATCAGCGAGAGAAAAAACAGAATTAATTACATGCTTTGACTTTCAAAGTGTCACAGCCGAGGTGTGCTATAAAAACAGGGTACATATCAAGTTTACTAAGGCTATTTCACAGACACCGCAGTAGGATAATCTGTCTCTTCTTCAAGTCTTTTACTTGACAGCATCTAGGCATAATTTTATTGTACCTTATCTGTCATATGACGTAATATAAACATACCCATATATTGTTGTTTTCTTCTTAAAAACAGCAGATTTGACTAGGTTTTTGGTGTCTCTATTTTGCTGTCTCAGTTGTATAATTTGACCTTCTCTTACAGCATTGCACCAGGCACTATTATTGCTTATCTTGGTTCTTATGACCACTTACTAAGATTTATTAAATGCTTACCTCTCAACCGGAGTTTGTATTTGTTCCAGTTGAATGATGCGATGCCCTGTGACAGTACATCTGTGGTAAACATAAAAATAAGTAATCAGATTTGCTTTTCCTGCTTTCTTAAATAACTTCCCAGGCACCATGTTTATTTCCTGTCCAATCAGATCCATCAGCAGTATTTTCTTTATGTTCCTGTTTTGAGTGCCCCCAGACGTTTGGCCACTCTCTTAAAATGCAGTAATTGGTACAAGTGCAACAACAAATCAAAGGCACATGAAATGCAAATGTACAAACACAAGAGACCAATTAGGAACAAAAGATCGTCATCTGCAGTTTTTTGCTGCGTTGTGTTTGTTTCCTGTGAAATGCGTCGTCTTCATCACAACCCAGTGAGCATGCATCTTGAGACTCATGTTTCTAATTCAAGGTAGATGTAATTTCCTCAGAGGACTCTGTCTCTCTCCTCGTGGCTGCTCTCCCTGGTTTCCTGCGTAGCCACTGAGGGAAATAACATGGTGTATTTATATGATTGGTTCTTTTTCAATATGTTGAGATTGATAGAGACTAATTGTAGCAGCCAGAATGTATCTTTTCTTTAAGCCAGTAGTTGTTGCTGTGGACTTTATGTGGTGTATATCCTGTAAAAGCATGGATCGTATATGGATGTGAAAGGGGTAGAAAGAGCAGCCCTGTTGTAAATGTTCTGTAAACTGTGCAATGGATTAATGGGGGCAGTAAAGTAGGTGCCTATGTAGGTTATTTCAGTAAAACATAGTTAACATAGTCTAAAGATGACTGTGACTATTTTTTCACATTTTTATCAGTTTAAAGTTGGTATTGGGGCTTTGGGACAGGTTTAGGAACTGGGTCTTTTCAAAATGAAAAAAAAAACAAAACAACTTGCACAAAGGTAGCCTCATTTCATTACTATTAACCACACAACCATACTGTAAACAAGGGTTAAAGCTTGTCTAATTTACAAAATCATTATTATTTGACAAAACAGATGTATATGGCAACACACAAACTGTCAGAAGTGCCTTTGTTTTTTTCTTTTCTTTTTAAATGAATCGTTCACAATGCAATAAAGCTTGGGATTGGGTCATCACACATTAATATTTGATGTTGAACCAGTGGAGATAGTAAGATAAATACTTAACAGAGTCAAAAGATCCTACATTAATGCTCTTTTGTTATGAAAGGTGCACATGTTTTAGAGTTTGTATGGTTCTTGTATCAATTACGATTATCAAAATACATTCAATATAATTTTAATAGTTGACTATTCATGATTAGTCTGATTAGTTGGCAGCTCGGTAACAGAGTGGCTGGCACTCATACTCAATCTCAGAGAGTCTGGAGGTGGGTTTCCTCCAGGCTCTCCAATTTCCCTCATTAACCCAAAACATGGATAACTGGTAAAATCCTAAGCTAAAGCAATCCTGACAAAGCCTAGTTCAAGATCTGGAGGGGTTCTCAGGCGCTGTGCTCGAGTCCACTCATCCTGCCCCAGTGGCATTGAAGAATGGGTCAATTGCAAAGGACATATTTCCCTATGGGGAT
Source organism: Periophthalmus magnuspinnatus (assembly GCF_009829125.3). Taxonomy (NCBI): domain Eukaryota; kingdom Metazoa; phylum Chordata; class Actinopteri; order Gobiiformes; family Gobiidae; genus Periophthalmus; species Periophthalmus magnuspinnatus. The sequence goes on from NC_047148.1 coordinate 17,078,729, forward strand.
AAAAAAAAGTGTACTTACCTAAATGCTGTAGCTTTACTAGTCACAGCAGCTTGTTCCATGACTATATGACTACTTTACATTTACATTGTTTTTGCTAACATATCTTCATGAGCATGTTGCACATCTGGCACCAGTAACGTAACATTTTTGACGTTTACTTTTTACCTTTAGAAACAAGAAGTACTTACCACAATGAATCAAATGGATTAAATGATGTTTATTGAAGGGATTCCTTCATGTGATTCGCTGCCTCCAGGATGTTTCAACTTTTAACTTCACTGATGTAAAACTATGATTTACCACAGGTTCTATGAAACCAGACAGAGTAATACTAAAACGAAACATAAACCTGTCATATGCAGGAGGCAAGCGGTAGAGCGCCCTCTGTGCCATACAATATTGTTTTTGTTAAGGCTACCTTCCTCATTTTCAATTTTAGATTTTGTGGTCCATCAAAAATAGTTTGAAAAACAAAGTTTAATTTTTTTTTTTTTTTTATTTTGTACTTAGTCTTCTTATCTGAAGATATGTTTGTTGGCAAACAAATATGCATACAAACTATGCAATAACAATATGCAACAAATGTTGTGCCATACCATAGGACATTCAAGGCAAAGCAATAACATCTCCATAGAGACAAGCAGGACTGGCCTCCCATCAGAAAAGTTCTGGGGGTCTTCCTCAAACTGGGCTGTGGATGAACGCTCTCAAACTGTCCCAAACTTTAGTCCACACACATCTACTGTGTTGTATTTATGAAGAATTCTGATCTTTTCTGAGAAATGCGCCGCATATGGCTGCGATATACTCACACTATTGAATGGACAGACATATTATTGCATCAGCTGTTTTGCACCTAACCTCATGAATAAGAGGCAGGCTGTTAAAAAATTAAAAGTGGCTAAAAGCTTAAGCTGTGTAGAGATTCTAAACGGTTTCTATAGTTTTTGATTTGGTGCTATGTGCTATTAAGGCTAAGACACAGGTACACTTTCTAGGCAAAGAGTCTCTTGCAAAGTTTACGTACCATTTCTTGGAATGCAAATGGGATGCAAAAACCCACAAGTTAAGTTTAATGCTTAGCCTGATTTATCCTTATTATATTTTTTATGCCTGAGTCATTGTTTTGGATATCAGTTTGCTCTGTTCTCCAAAAATCTCTATTATCTACATGTCCTACTGTTTTTCTTTAGATTTCTTTTCTTTTCTTCTATTTATAATGTGATGCCATTCTATGGCCAGAGCCAGTTTTTCCTACCGATTACATTGCAATTTGCCATTTGTGACTCCAGCCTATCGCTCAGTATATTATAACAAAAGTCTGCATTTTAACATTTAACATTCATTAGGCTGCCTCTCATCAAATATTATTGGCATATAGAATATTTTGACCTGAAACTCTGCATTACACGAGCCTTCCCCATAGCAGTTCTTGAGATTTTTAAGAGACCAACATAATTTGGGTGTTTAAAAGAAGAATGGCAGGGATTGCATTTATGGACAGCCACTGGAGCTGCACACGGTAATAAGCTCCAGGTGGAGAGAAGAGTGAAGTTACACAGGGAGGGGTTTGTTGGGGACATTAGTTTGGGCAGGGCAAAAATGCTGTGTAAATCTGTGTACCTTATGCCCATTTGATTTTTGTTTTCAAATGAAAAATCCATCCAACTTTAACCATATAACTATAATTTATTTTCCAAGTCAGCCTATTTAGCAACACATTTAAATGAACTTTTAATATTTTATTATTGCTGTTGTCATTGTCAGTATTGTTATTATTATTCATAATCCATCACTGTTGTACCAATAAATACATTTTAAAACATTTTTACTCTTGCCTGATTCTAGTCATTAGGGATATACGGAAAATAAATATTTGCTATAGTAAGCCAAATTAAAAGTAGCTTGCAGTGGACAATTTAAATCATTCCTTTATGGGATATGGGATCTCACAATTTTGCTGCTGTGAAGATTATTAGGTTAATCAATAATCATGGTTATTCAGGTACAATACAATAATAAGAGCTAAAAAATAATAATCGTGACTATTTTTAAGACCAAAATTAAGTCATTCTATTCAATGTAAAGTGTTTTTTATCTGACTATTATGTCACCTCAAATTTACAAAAAAATCTCATCCTCCGCGGGGGGACACATGGTCTCATCCTTTTTCCACGCTTGGGACCTCTACTAGAGGCCAGGAGCTTGAGGGTTCTGTGCAGTATCTTTGCTGTTCCTAGTACTGCACTGCTGTTCCTAGTACTGCACTTCACTTTTCTGGACAGAGATGTCTGATGTTTTTCCTGGGATCTGGTGTAGCTACTCCTCCAGTTTAGGGGTCACTGCCCTGAGTGCTTCGATGACCACGGGCACAACCCTCAAGCTCCCAGGCCTTTGGTAGAGGACCCGAGCTTGGAAAAAGGATGAGACCACGAGACCCCCCGCGGAGGTGATATATATATATATATATATATATATATATATATATATATATATATATATATATATATATATATATATATATATATATATATATATATATATATATATATATATATATATATATATATATATATATATATATATATATATATATATATATATATATATATATATATATTATTTTTTTTTTATATATATATATATTTTTTTTTTATGGTGGCTTTATCTTAAAGGCTTAAAGCAAATTGAACCATGCCTTTCAGCTAAAATGGGCCACCATCATGTAAGAGCTTTAGCAGATATATTGATGGTTATAATTGCTTAAAGTGAATTTACTTTAGATATATGAAAGTTTAATAACATCATATTTCATACGTATTTCCAATTGTGGTGAAAATAATGCAATACTTTATAGTCGTAGTGCAGCACCATGATCATAGTCAATACAGCTGTTTTGACATCATATCTTTGATGATATGCGCCTTTTATAAGAACTATGGACATAATCATGATAACACAGCTGTCCACGCAGTTAGAGCAGCATTTTCACCAAAACATGAGGTGTACAATGACATATGCACCTCCTGCTACATGTTCCCATCAGGCGCCTTGTTCCTGTGTCTATTGGTCTTAGGCGGTGTTCCAGATTGTTTCAGAGCTGTACACATACTTAAACTGGAGCACAGGACTTTTAAGTACTAGATTTGGCCAGTGCCCTGTGCTGTGGAGAACAGAGAACCACAAGAGGCTGAGCTGAGAGATCTGTACCGCTCTATTCAAGGTGAACTGTGTGTAAATAATGCACTTTAAGGTGCTAATTTAATGTTTTACATGTTTGTTAAAGATAAAACTACAAAAATATAAATTTTGATCAAAGAGATTTTAAGGAAAATTTAAGTTATAACTCTTCTTAAAATCTCTTTGACTCACTTTAGTTGAGGTGTAGCTCATTTTACCTGAACAAAGCACTCCTATAAAATGTAATAATATGTTTAGTAGGGATTATTTTAGAGTGAGTGATTTAGTTGACAAGTCAACTAGTCAAACAATTCTTTCTATTGAGATTTTTTAAATTACATTTCTAACCAAATAAACATTAAAAAAATGTGATGACTAAAGGCTTCTACATACAGAATATGTAGGAAATACAAATGTTTTTTAGTTTTTTTTTCACATTTTGATGTAATAATGTGGCTCTCTTTGTTATAAAATGTGTTTTTGTGTCTGCAGGCCATAATGCAATTACAATTATTTTAATACTCGACCAGTCATGATACATAATTACAGACAGTTCTACCTTGTCGGCTGCAGTTGTTGGCGGGAGTGCATGCAGCTAAAATAAAATGTGTGTATAGGCATGTGGCTGCTGATGCGGATTGAGAATTTGTTCATGTGTGTAAATGCTGCTCTGTGCTTTTTTTAAGCTGCTGGAGATGGCGTTTTAGCATGCAAGGCAGAGCGTTTTGCCAGTCGATATGTTTCTCTTTTTTTTGTGCCCTCTCTCCCCCCTGGCTCCTGTCATGCTTAACGGTGTTGTCTCCACTACAGCATTTCACTGCTAATGTGCGGCCGAGGTGAGCATTTGGCTGCACTAGATAGTCTCATCTCTGATAAGAGCAGGGCAGTGACAGAACCACCCCGTTTTGCTGACTCCTGGACATATTTAAACACTTTCCCACTGATTCATGATGTGTCTTTGCTCTTTTTCAGATAAAGCTGTCCCCACAGTGCTCTCCTCTACCCTGTCTTCTGCACTTACACAAGGAACAATAAACCAAGACTCTAGCACCACAGCACTGACTGGTGGTCTACTGGCCAAAAAAAGACAGCATGCCTCTCAGAAAGGGGATTCTGCCCCCTCTGCCCTGCCCCACAGCTTGCTGCCTCTCTTGGGCAGAGGGCTTAGCCTAGGCTTCCTGTCAGGAGCACGCTCACCGGAGCAGCAGAGCAGAGGACTGCTGCGCACTGAGAAAGCCCCAACATCAACTGCAGCATTGGGCCAAAACAACTCTCCAACTGTGGCTCCTCCCAAAATCTCTCTCTCTCCTCCACTGCAAACAGACAGCCCTGAAGCTGAGCCCTCTCCAACTGGCAGCGTGGAAACAGACACAGGGAGCGCTCAAACAGGTACAACGCTCATGCCTTTCTGCCTCACTGCAGTGTGGGGGTTAATCTCTTTAATGTCCAACTAATTATACACTACAGGGGATTTCTTAACTCCTACTAAAATTAAGATTACCAGACAAAGCTCTCCTACTCTCTTCTCCTTTCACTCTCTCTCTCTTCTGCAGTGCCCAGTTGCATGGTCAGTCTGACAAGCCCAGAGGGATATATAGACTCCTCTGATGACCCCCCTTTACCGGACGGCTCTTTCCTCCATTGCACCTACATTATCACTGTGTACACAGGATATGGAGTGGAACTGCAGGTACACTGCACCAAGCACCAAACTTTACTCTCTAGTGCCTTACTGCTATTGTTGTTCCGTTCAAACTAAGAGACTGCTGCTGGTAGTGAGATGCAACTCTGCCTCCTAGTGGCCACTGTCATACCACACCAGACTCGCTCCTCACTGTATTTGCTGCTAAGGTCACTGCATGTATATACTGCTCTTTAACCCAATAATTTAATGCCATGCTTTTTACTTTGTTATATGAAACACATTTAAGCTATATATTGAGTAATGTCTAATTCAAGGTTAAGCTGTTTTCTTTTACTCATGCTAACACAATGCTCTGCACTGACTCCCAGTGCCAAAGAGCATTAAAAAACAAAAAGCAAATTATGTTATTTAAATTTTCTTGTAGCAGTTCAGCTTCTGGAAATCATATCTTTGTGATAATTGTTGTGCAACAGGTGAAGAGTGTGAACCTGTCAGACAGTGAGCAGCTCTCCATCAGAGGAGCAGATGAAACAGGCGCCCTGCTGGTCCTGGCCAACCACACTCTGCTGGTGGAGGGTCAGGTGATCCGCAGCCCCACCAACACTATGTCAGTGTACTACCGCTCTGGGCCTGAAGGAACCTTTGGTACCTTCCAGCTGCATTACCAAAGTGAGTTCACAAATCACACTTTAATTGTAGTTATTTTAGGACTCGTAAGCATGCACCTACCCTGATAAGCTAATCTCAGCTAATCCTGTATTTGCGTTTTCCTTTACTTTACAGCTATATACAGATATCAGGCTATATGGTGGTAGGGAAACAAACACAGAATCTGAATTAATGGCCTGGCCTTTGATATATTATTGTTGCAGTGAAAATAATTAATTCATACATTTATTTGAATATGTTACCAATTCATATATTAATGTTTACATAATGTTAATATTAATGTTTTTACAAAACAGATCCTAATGTTTGCTTTTTATCTGTGAAGTTTTCAGGCTGAGCTGTTCCCTCCCCAAAAGGCCTCACTTTGGGGAGGTGACTGTGCTCGACCTGCTTCCCGGAGGCACTGCCCGCTTCCACTGCCACATGGGCTACCACCTGCAGGGAGACACGCTGCTCACCTGCCTCAATGCCTCTCTGCCTGTTTGGAGCGGGAGGGAGCCCACCTGCCGAGGTACTGTCTGGATACATTACCTCTGTGTGAGTGTGAGTGGACAATTAGTCTGTACTCTGTTTTTTAGCTCTCTGTGGGGGCACAGTGAAAAATGCCACAGTAGGCAGGGTTCTCTCCCCCTCACCTCAGCATGGGCCCAATGCAACACATGATCGCTCCTGCTCCTGGTCCCTGGAGGCTCCCAAACACCAGAGACTTCACCTGCACCTGGAGAGACTGGCTTTGGGACCCACTGACAGGTGACAGTACCTTACATCAAAACACACTGGCTGATTTTGTAAATAAATATTAATGCATCTCTGTCTATGTCTGACAGGTTGGTGCTGTGGAGTGGTCTGGATGCTGGCTCTGTAGTGCTCTTCGACTCAGGACGTGGAGGACAAATACCCTTTGAAGGAGTCATCAGTGAGGGGCCTTCAGTACGAATCCAGTTCATTACAGACCAGCCGAACCACAACACGGGATTCAACATTCGCTATGAGGGTACAACAATTATAAATTTCTCTACTCCACCCTCATAAGCATCATACATGTTGTATTTAATGATCATGTGAAACCAGGAATTGTACACATCTATTTTTATATCTTGTGTTTTGCCAAGTCACCAGTCAGTGGTTGATAGCAATAAATGTTTGCCTTTGGAGAGAAAATTGTTTTTATTTTATTGATAAGATAATGGTTTACATCAGATCTCTATAGTATGCTAGAAAGTTGAGATAATTTCGTGTGAGTTAGAGTTAAATCTGGGGTTTTGTTTTCCACCAGCTTTTGAGCGTGGTCACTGCTATGAACCCTATATCCAGAATGGAAACTTCACCACGTCTGACCTTCTGTATGGGGTGGGCACTGTTGTCCAGTTCACATGTGATCCGGGACATTCTCTTGAACAAGGACCTCCTGTCATTGAGTGCATCAGTGCCAGAGACCCATACTGGAATGACACAGAGCCATTGTGTAAAGGTAACAATGATACTTTGTTTGAATTGTGTACTTGTTGTAAGTGTTTTATGATACCTTGTATTTTTATGATATCGTGGCTTACCAGCACAGTGTGGTGGTGACCTGACTGGACCGGGTGGGGTGATCCTATCTCCTAATTGGCCCGAGTGGTACGGGGAGGGAGAGGACTGCAGCTGGAGGATACATGTCAGTGAGGACAAACGAGTTCTGCTGGATGTACAACTGTGAGTGCAACAGACATCAGTGCACAGTCAAACAAATCAACAGTGAATTCATAAAACAGGAAAATACGTTTGTCTAAAACTGGCTGGCTCCATTATGGGCTGGTATGCACCATATTTGTTTTATTAAACATATATTGAACATTTAACTGTTAGCATAGTATAATAATTATATATTGAATAGGCCTGTAAAGCAATGATCTAATTACAAGAAATAAATACACGTTAAAATATCCTTGTGCATTTGTAAGTATAATGATAACGTAATAAGTTTGAGCTAAGTATAGTAGTATCTTACTATTAAATGCCCTTGTCTTTTATATACATTTGAATTTAAACATTTGGATTGAAGGGTGGGGCCTCCATAGCACTAAAGAAAGCACTAAATGTGGCTGTTAAATGCTGTCTTCAGCCTTTGCGTTCATCTGTTCCCACACAGTTGGCTGTCAACACTACTGCACTGAGTCATCACTGGGCCTTAGCTGGTAGCCAGGCTACATCATGTGTACTTCTATTTTCAGTATGAACATCAGCGACAGTGACATGCTTACCATCACAGATGGAGATGAGGTCATGACAAATGTTCTGGCTCGATACGTCGGAGGAAGCAGCCCGTTCAAGCTCTCCTCCACCACACCTGACCTGACCATCACCTTCCACTCCGATCCTGCAGGACTCGTGTTCGGCAAGGGCGAAGGTTTCATCATTAATTATATGGGTACGAAGGAAGCTATCATTCAATCTTATGGAATCATATTATGTGTATTCCAAATTTAAACATTGATTGACTTTTATTTACATATTGGCCAGTTCTGTCTGGGTCTTTAAATTTCGTTAAGATGCTTCAGATGTTTCAATACCCAATGTATGGAAACGCTGTCCTTTGTGTCTCACAGTCTCAGGTTGCCAACACGGTTTTGTGTTTTTCTCATCTTTATTTGTCTTTGCTTTCTTTCCAATTTGCCCTTATTCAATCACATTCTATTTGTTTGACTATCTCTACTTCAACACAGTTCCACAGCATCTACAAATCCACGCTCACTCTGCACATACAGCTCCCCAGATCCACCACCTGACACCAATTTGGACTCGCACTGAGAGGCACAATGTCCAATTTAGTTGTCACCCTTACGACACACGCAGCACACACCGCGGTCTCCCACTAAATCAAGTCGACACAGCATGAATAGTAGGTTTCTCTCTTTGATTATAGCTATGTGTGCAACTGGGCCAGCACTATGTGTATCTGTGCTCGGAATATATCACACAGCACCACACACCATGTCCAAAGAGAGCCAGTCAATAGACAATGAATAATTGATGCAGGAACTTTGACTTACAAATCCCAGTAGGCCTATTATATTGAACAGAATTATACAAGATACTCTTTCTTGCCCAGCCATTAATCAAGTGTATGCATGCCCTTGCTATCCTACTGGGAGTCTGGGACACTGCAAACTTTTATATTTTTTCTGACTTACAGCAGCTTGCTTGTTGTTTGATAAACAGAGCCACAGTAAATTTTAATATGTTCATACTGGAAGATTAAAATATGTAAACTTTTTAGACTGGTCAAATAAAAGGAAAAAGTGTGCTCGTAATAAATGTGTGACCAGGGGTTCAAAGAAGAGCTGGAAAAGGCCTGGAATAAAATCTGCATCCCTCCCCTCTGCATGCAAGGCCAGGAAAAACAACAGTCATCTCAGTCCAAAAGAGTACAATACTAGGAACAGCAATACTGCGTCAACCCAGGCTTGAGGGTATATGTACCCAAGTACGTATATAGCTATATATATTTATCTATATCTATCTATATCTATAAATATACCAATTCCAAATAAATCTATTTACACTGTTTATGATCATCTTTTAAATGTTAAGATTTTTTGCCACATTGAGTTTTTTTTACAGTAATTGCATCAATCATTCATGCAATTCTGTCATTGAAAATTAAAGAAGAAATCTGACCAACAAATTGTGTTTTTCATTCATAGAGGTGTCTCGAAATGACTCATGTCCAGACTTGCCAGAGATACAAAATGGCTGGAAGACAACGTCTCACATTGCCTTGGTGCGAGGTGCACGCATCACTTATCAATGTGACCCTGGGTACGACCTGGTGGGACGAGAGACCCTCACTTGTCAGCTTGACCTGTCCTGGAGTTCACAGCCACCTTTCTGTGAAAAAAGTCTGTCCTGCTAATTATACTGCTATTCAGATTTATTGATTATACATACTTAAGCAAGTATTCTATTTTTCCTATAAACTTGTGTGTCTTCTTTTGGTTTCCATACAGTTATGTACTGCTCAGACCCAGGCCATGTAGAACATTCAACTCGGGCTTTGTCAGACCCAAAACTCCTTGTGGGGACAACTATCCAGTACACCTGCAATCCTGGCTTCATCCTACAGGGTGGTGCAACCATCACATGCTATGGCCGTGAACCTGGAACTCCAGTATGGACATCCAAACTGCCACACTGTGTTTGTGAGTATCACTTTGTAGCTTTAGTGTTTAATCTTCCATAGGTTGTTGGCAGTGTATTCCTCTTCAGATTCAGACTCAGTTTTACTCTCATTGCACTTGTACAAATACAGTGCCACAAAAGGCAGTTTTAACCAGTGTGCAATCCAGCAAATATACAAAATATTATGTAACAGATATTAGGTGTAACATGAGCATATTGTTGTTCATTCCATTACATTAACTAAAGTGCATGTTAAAGTGTATTTTTTGTTGACGCAGTTCACAGTTTATCTCTTTGCTCAAGATGCCTCTCTCAAAGTTCCGCCCGTGCGGATGCCTTTGTGTTTTCGCATGCTTGTGTCAGGGTTTTTAATGCCTGTTTGATATGTAAATGAAAACTAATGCCCCACATAACGTAGCTATGAGCTATTTAGAGGAAGTGAAGGAGATTATCCCTGAGTCATGTATCTTAGCCAGAGGCATCCCAGTCTCCTAGCTGCTGACGTTCATCCTCTTTTGTGTTCAGCCTTTTCTATATTTTTTTCAGCTGAGGAGTCGGTGTCCTGCGAGAACCCTGGTCTCCCTGACAATGGTTACCAGATCCTGTCCAGAAGGCTCTACCTCCCTGGAGAATCTCTCACCTTTGTCTGCTACCAAGGCTATGAGCTTATTGGAGAAGTGGCAATTAAATGCATTCTGGGAAATCCATCGTTCTGGAGTGGACCGCTTCCTCTCTGCAGGGGTGAGAGCTTTTCACATTTGGTGCAACTGCTAAATGGAATGCTTCTTGTCTTGCTGAATGATAATCCTCCTTCAGTCACTATGGGACATTTGTTATAACATTTTTGACATCATTAGCTAGTTCAACATTAAGAGGAAACACCTGTTGGTCTATCTATAGAGTGGACTCGGTTCCTTTAGATTTTTCACGTAACAAAGCCTGCTGGAACTAGGGATATCACACATTTTAGTGTTATAGTTACTGTGACTTGTCTTATGAAATCAAACTTTCTAAATGAAAAAGTATAGTCAATTTGACATAAACATCTAGATAGAAGAAAAACTTTTTGGGAGTATAGATTGTACTAATTGAAATTATTGTTTTTTAGCTCTATATACCATTTATATACTGATCGATATTGTGACATGAATAATCGCTGTTAATTAACCAAATATTCTTGGCATACTAAGTTTGAACCATGTCAGTTATTCTTGGGCAGGCACTTTTACATAATACATATTCTACAGACTAGACTACTCACTAGGGCCAGTTCAGAGTCACCACTTCACCTACACCTGCAGACTTCATAGGTTAGTAGCTGTTTTGTAAAGAGTACAATTGTGAACGCTGATGAGCCACTCTGAAATGCCTCATTCCCATCTCAAAGTTTATGCATGCACTGTTTCCAATAAAATTTTCTGGTGCACATTTGTTGTAATGAAAAGCCCACAGATTGTGTCAGTGAAGTCAGTATTCATAATGTCTGCACTGACTGACAGAATGATGTCTTGCAGCCAACCATGAGTGCTTTGGCAACCATGCTTTGGAAGGTGAGTGTGTGTATGTTGGTGTTTGTGCGTGGGCTCTGCAATGCATCAATAAAATCTGAATGTCATGTTCATTTCAAATGTGTCTTTGCCCCATCTGATGTTGGATTTACTATACATAGAGCATCCATCTAAGCTTGCTGCTCATTTCTGCTACAGTAAACCATGTATTAATGTAGGTGTGTGCTATCTTTTAGTTGCAGAAGCGACAGCACACTCCACTCTCGAAGGAGGGAAAATAGCCCTGTCCATCTTTATCCTAGTGCTTGTACTGTCTGTGCTGCTGGGAGGAGCTTATGTCTACGTCACAAGGTATTCCTTACTAAACTCCTATTATTTTTGTTGTTTAGAATGTTTTTATAGTATAATCCCACATGGTTCAAAGAAGAAACTATTATTATTATTATTTAATTAAATAAAACAATAAGACTGCATGTAAAATTTCATTTACCACATTTTGGATTTTCTTTAATCAGAATATCTTTCCAACCAAGGGATTAAGGACAAATGGACAAACCAGCAATAATAATCTTTGCATTTCTTACATAATTATAATTTGTTTTCTCATCTGTTCTTCAGGTGCCGCTATCATTCCAATTTAAGATTGCCTCTCATCTATCCTCATCCATACCGACAAATCACTGTGGAAACAGAATTTGATAACCCACTCTACGAGACAGGAGGAGTAAGTTCTTTATTAAAATCTACACTATTCTTTTATATTTAGTTACATATATTCAAGCATAGTGGTGGATTCATATTTTTCTGTTTGTGTCTTAGCAGGACAGTCGTGAATATGAAGTGTCAATATGAAGTGAAGACCACCATCCTTACTGTTCATCCTGTTTTCTGCTGGATGGGGGGAAGCAGTGTAAATAAAATATATGATGTTCAACACCCCCTCCCCACCTTCTGTGAGACTCCATGATTCTGTATTGTCCAGTTTTTACGTTACTCTCAACAGAGTGACGGAAGAAATTAAGAGAGGACAAATGCAGGCATTATTATGGACAGAAATCATGCCATTGAACCTTGCAGTGTATACATTTACCAAATAATGGTGAAGTATTTTGTTACTCCCATGGACATAATGACTCATATCACCCTTTTGTTGACCTGTCTTCAAACAAGCACGATAAAAACTGGCACGATTAGGGTCAGTGCTGTAATGTTGTTGTAAATTACACTTCTAGTTCAAGAGTGGTTGACATAACCTACTACCTGGCTTCAGATTACCCATGAAACAGTAGGAACTCAAGTACCACTGCAGATTTGGATGTTGCAGTTCAGTCAAGTTTCCCAGATGATGTATTTATTTTTGATGTACTATAAGCCTATGTGATGTTTTATGCCAATTACATTTGCATTGTAACTATACAAGGGCAATGTTGTTTCCTTAATAAACTGTAAGATTTTCTTTTTAAGTATTGCTCTGCTCTCTCTTTAGTTTGGGTCCGACATGCGCTCGTTTTGTAAATCAAACTCATAAATATTTGGTTATATCCACAGTGCACAGTAGCCTATACACCCTGCAAACAATCTTACCTATTTTATACAGTCACTTCTAGTAATTAAAAACATGTTCTATCTATATTTTTTGTGCTATTGCAGTTTAACTGATTTAATAACAAAACACTTCATCTGTCGTAAATCTCGTGTAGTCTAATTTGAAACAACATACAACAACAAATAGTATACAATAGCATTTTAGTTTTCTATAATGAGAAATACGCTACACGTGTCTTGTGTCTAGTATTTATAATGTTGTTATAAATGATTATAAATGATTCTGTGTTACACTACTTTATATGGTCCTACTTTACGCTGCGGCGGAAGGATATAGAGAGGAGCGCGTCTATAAAGCTCAGAGAACAGCGCTTTGTTGTGACAGACACGTAGGCGGACGTCAGGAGGAAACAGATTTTCACACCACAGGCCGTTCAACAAAAAGTGATAAAGTAAGTACATGGGAAGATTTTAAAACGACATATGTGGAGGAACGAAGTTTGTGTGTGTTTTAATTCAATAATATTGTAAATTGATTAATGGCATGTTAACTTTGCTCGTTAACGTTAGTAAGCTAACGGCACTTGCTAGCACTAACGTTAGCTAATTCAGGAAAATCTAGTCAAATTAGTCTAAGTTTTTGTATATCATATTCGCCAAAATTGATGGAATACATCAGTTATACAGCTTTCATATACACCGAGTTTCTTGCTTAACAATAGCTGGGTATTGTAACTGTGGGTTACCGGTGTTGCGCGAGATGGCGTTACTGGCCTCAGTGTAAAATTGCTGTAATGTATTGTCCTTTTTCTTTTGACAGAGCAAAATGCAGATCTTTGTTAAGACCCTGACTGGTAAAACCATCACTTTGGAAGTTGAGCCGAGTGACACAATTGAAAACGTGAAGGCCAAGATCCAGGATAAGGAAGGTATCCCTCCTGACCAGCAGAGGCTGATTTTTGCTGGTAAGCAGCTAGAAGATGGCCGCACTCTCTCTGACTACAACATCCAGAAGGAGTCCACCCTCCACCTGGTGCTACGTCTGAGAGGAGGGATGCAGATCTTTGTTAAGACCCTGACTGGGAAGACCATCACTTTGGAGGTTGAACCAAGTGACACCATTGAGAATGTGAAAGCCAAAATTCAAGACAAAGAGGGTATTCCTCCTGATCAGCAGAGGCTGATTTTCGCTGGTAAGCAGCTAGAAGATGGCCGCACTCTCTCTGACTACAACATCCAGAAGGAGTCCACCCTCCACCTGGTGCTACGTCTGAGAGGAGGGATGCAGATCTTTGTTAAGACCCTGACTGGGAAGACCATCACTTTGGAGGTGGAACCTAGTGACACCATTGAAAACGTCAAGGCAAAGATCCAGGACAAAGAGGGTATCCCTCCTGACCAACAGAGGCTGATTTTCGCTGGTAAGCAGCTTGAAGATGGTCGCACCCTCTCAGACTACAACATTCAAAAGGAATCCACCCTCCACTTGGTGCTGCGATTGAGAGGAGGAAACTAGGAACAGCTTGTTCCTGGGGGGAAAAAAATCTGATTTTTTGTTTTTGTTTTGGATGTTTAAAAGAATATGGAAGTTTCAATAAAGTTCATGCAATCCAGTGCTGCATCTTTATTTGCTGTGTGTTAGATCTTGTATGACAATTGATTCCACAATTTATTAGCACTAAAATTTCAAAGTGGCCTACACATTTTTGCCAATGTAAAGCATGAGCAATACTAGCTAAACAGTACAATAAAGTATAATGGCAAGATGGTACCTGCCTGTAACACATTTTGGTTGTTTCTTCACAATTGGATATCTTAACACAATCGTATGTTTGAAGGTTACCCTTTTGGGTAAAATCTAAAGTTGACAAAACATTGACACTACAGAATGGTCTCTGCGCACGAGTCTTCAAAGTGGGCTCTCAGTTTGCTGTAGTAGTCTCTAGGTGGGTCTGGGCTTCTTTCGTAGCTGGGGAGATAAAGGTGATGTTTCCTGATGTTAAAGTCAGATTGGCAGCTGTCGGTCATCTGGACCCGGGGCACTGGGGGCGGGGGTGCAACGGGAGGAGGCGGCGTGGAGTTTCCTGAACTGTAGCTCATCTGGGAGTGCACAGGCGAAGGGGGGCAGATCTTCAGATGCACGGTGATGCTGAGAAACAGCCAGGTTTACACAAATCATTCTCCAGTCTCTGGACACGCATAAATCATCAGTTTGGCAATGACCTTCTTGGACTCAAGAGGGTGCTGTTCAACATAGCAAAAAGGTGCTCAACTGAATGCTCAGTTCAGTGATTTTGTTACTGTGTGTAGGCAAGAGAACAGTTATCCAACTAAGATAACTGTAAAGAAACAACCAAAATACAGTATTATAGCATACATGTATAAAGATACATTAAATTACAAAGAGAAATGGAAATTATGACAAAGTTCTCATTTAAGTTAACTTAATGCAAAGAAAAATGCCCAATCCAGACATTCAGAATAACAAATTATTACTAAAATCTTAAAATTATAAAAAGCTATCATAGAATCCTGAAAACAATTCTCAATAGGCCTATCTAGACAAAGCCAGTGTGTTCTATCTAAAAATAGAGAACTGTTACATTGAGGCCAAATACTTCTGTTTTAAACATTTTGGATAAAGTCAGTTTTAATCTCCTGTACTTCCACTAAGCTTGTGTCCAGGTTACATCACATCACTGTAGGGCACGTGCAGCTTCAGCACACAGTACCTGCGGTCCAGCTCATCATCATCGGAGGTGACTGTCGAGTATGGATTTGTCTCCTGTCAATCAAACACACACAATACATATACAGACAATGGGACAAGAAGGGGGAGGGTCAGTTTTAAACTGTAGTAATTACCCTTGCTTAGTTTAGGCCCCAGACATAACAGAAATAAAAAGAAATGGAATGATTTGGTTGAATATTGTTTTATAGTTTCATAGAAAATGTGTATATATTTCTGTTTTTGTAATGCCAGGGACCAAGAAACCAACATTTAACAGTACAGCTGGAATACTAACATGGGGAGGTGCACATTGTACTTACAGTGAATGGGCTGGTTTGGGGAAACAGATGTGAGGTCTGGTTCAGTAGGAGGATCTATTATTGCCATGGGAATCTTCTGGGAATAGGGGGATGAGCTGTGGGGCTGACCACAAATAAAGGATGGATTTGTAACATGCAGAGACATTTAACTTTTCTTTTACAATGACATGCTTGAGATCATTACAGGATTACAAGTTTAAAGACATGCACTATTCTGGCCATTGTCATAATCAAAGTGTAGGGCCACACAGTATTATAATGTATAATGTATGACTGGGCAATTAGTCAGATTTTTTATCAAAACTGAGATACAGCCATTTCAAATCATCAATATGGTTAAGTCTACAGCAAATCCTTTGTAAATAAAAGTACGTAGTTTGGAGCAGAATTCAGACGTTGGAGAAAAAAAATGCTGATGTTTTGTGTTAAATGCATTGCTTACGTTCAGAAAAGTATATTTAAAGCCATTTTAATTTGTTTTAATAGGATAAAATAAAATAAAAGTGAAAAATAATTGGCATATATGTTTTTGATATATTGCCTAGCCCTGGTATAATATCTTCTTTTATCACCAAACTACTGGCCGACAGCCTTTGACTATAACATGTGGACAGTAGAATGACACAGGGCGTTTAAAGTGAATAGACAGTGTTATACAGTGCCTTTTCAGCAACACTGTGGGACAGAGGAGAAACATACAGTATTAGTCAACTTAGACAGACTCAGGGTTAGACACATGATACAAATGTGAACTCTGGAGACATAAGCCACAGCATGAATCACCTCCTCATCGCTATCGGGCTGCCCTGTTTTCTTCTCTTTCTTTTTCTTTTTGTCATCCTCCTTCTTCTTTTTTTCTTTGTCTGGCAGAATGTCATCGAGCCACGCCAGGTCATGTTGTGAAAATATAAAATCCAGTAACTTTCGAACCACCATCAAACCCAGAATCTGAGAACAAGGTAACAGTAGATGACCACATTAACATTCAGTTTGAGGTTTTTGTCTTCACTCTTCACTGTTTATTACACAAACTAAAAACTAAAATATAACTGCAAACATAGGGTTAGAAAATACCAACCATTACTGGGAAGACAATGGCCAGAAAGGTGGATTTGAGGATCCAGAGCACTGCCAGGCAGACAATCTGGATCAATGTGAACAGATGCACACGCCTCAGAGGAACGTGGCGCAGGAAGGAGAAGTCCGGCTGGTGCTTAATTGGCATCAGATACAACTTGATTCTTTCCCAGAACTGCAACAGAGAATGGACGTTAAGATAAGCTGTCCCATCTCTTTTATAGTTTTTATGGCTAGACCCATATTTTGAATTTTGAATATATAGTTTTAATTACATAAGAAGTTGTAAAGTAAATAACAGTAATTGCAAGGGTAGAAAGAATACACGAATGAAAGTAGTTACATAGATAAAAATATAATCTATTACACAAACCAGTAAGTACAAAGTGCCTTGAAAAATACTACTCACTAGTACTATTTACTCTCTTAACAATTTTAGATAAGTCGTTTACACAAAACTGGACTTTAATTAAACTGCATAAAGCTGAACTAAATTGTTTTAAAGCATAATCTGCATATTATCTCTGGCCAATCAGAGCAGGCAGTGCTGTTATGTGTGTTTGTAGAGAGAGAAGCAGATACAGAGGAGAGAAAGCTGTGCATTGTGCCAATTAAGACTAAGAAGTTTTCCACCTCAGCAACTCCTTAGATTTTAAAAGTACCATATTACAATTACATGGCTAGAATTATACTCAGTTACAAGAACAAACACATTTTGTATGGGTATTTATAATAAGGTACTTTCCAGGAGAGTATCATCTTACTGTTGTATAGATTGTAAAATATTACCTGGATTCCACTTAATGAGGCAACTCCCATGTACAAGAAAACACCATAGAGAACAGGCATCGGGATGTACTGGAATAAAAAGGGCTTCACTTAAATCAAAGTAGAGACATGACTTTAACAAGAAAATAAACTGTAATTCTGAGTGGATATGTGTAGTTAAACTAGTTGACTAATAATCCATCGGCAGTATTTCTATTTACAAACCTGCAGCACTGGAGCGAGGAAGACAGACACTCCCGTGAGGACAAACACCAGAATACCTGTGAGCCTCTGCTCCCTGAATATAAAAAGTGAGACATTACAGCAGCAGAGTTAAGATATAGGCCCTGAAATAGCCGCTCCTGTGTGGTCCCACCTGACACCGAGGAACTGAGGCTGCTCTCCCGGGGCACTGCTCTCACTCTCCATTTTCAGAGAGTCGATGTGAGCGATGGAGATCACAGTAGCAGCGACATACCAAGGTAAACCCATGAAGGAGCATGCAGCCATAAGAACCCCGACCCAGAAAAGGTCCAGGTGATAGCCACATCCTTTCTGTAATTTACATTTAGAAACACATATTACTTCATGCATATGTTTACATTTATATATATATTTATACACAATATTTTCATAGGGCAGACCTTGAGTTTATTTTCGTTGCGATTGACAATGACAGCACTGATCTGCTGGTCCATAAAAATGAGTATAGTCACCAGGAGAGCAGGGACGGCGCTGGCTATGTACCACCACCAGGGGTTTTTACCAAATGGCATTACTATCCAGCCACGGTCTGCACGTGTTGGCTGTGAAGTGGAGAACAAGACAAACAAACTTTAAAAGGAAGTCTTATGGCTATAGGCTATAACTTATAGACAGCGAAAACTGATTTGCATAATTTGTGTGTCAAATACCTTGACTTCTGTTGGTACGATCAGTTTGGGTGTGTCTAAGCCCATCAACATATCCAAACCCACAAACGTCATGATTGACATGAAGATGGCAAAATCACTAATAAGCTTCCTCAGCTAGCAGAGGTCCCAGTACACAGTGGGTAGATTACAACAGTACAGAAAAATGAAAAAGTGAAGAGAAAGAGAAGAAAAAAACTTGTGAAAAGTACTATGTTCAATCAAAACCAGTACCAGAGATCAATTAAAGTTGATTGTATGATTACGATCGATAAAAAAAGAAACAATAAGGAACACGATAGGGATGAGGGACCTTTATCTGGGTGGGGACGTGGAGTTTGGGGGTGTCCAACTCTAGCAGACAGTCCAAACCACAGAAGACCAGGATAGAAATGATGATGGCAAAGTCACTGATCAGAGAGCGCAGCTGGAAAACACATTTGGGCAGAGGACACAAAACAAACAAGCATGCATGGGGCTAAGATCAGGTATACAGTATTTACTCATTACAACAACAAAAAAAGCACTCTTCGTGACAGATATAAAATGCTTACACAAGAGCACCATGCAGGTCAAGGAATAAAAAGTTCTGTTATGTACTATAGTAAAAGAAAAATCTGTCACCTGGACAAAAAGTTGTAGGAGTGAAGATGTTTTGCTGCTCATCCAAGCCGCTTCTTCAGTTCTGGTCAAATTGCTGGTGGATACAACCTTATATTTATCTGAAGGGAGGAGCTAGTTACAATTTGACCAAAACTGAAGAAGCGGCTTGGATGAACAGCGAAATGTCTTCACTCCAACAACTTTTTGTCCAGTTGACATATTTAAAATTTTCTTTTACTATGGCTCATACCTGAATGACTGAGGGATTACACGGACTACTGTTATGTACATTCTTGGAAAGTACAAAGATGTGACAGCTATTCCTACCTTTGTTGGGAAGTAGCGGCTAGACTTGAATTTCTTGAGTGAGATGGTCATGGAGTAGGTGCCGAAGAAGAGGATGAAGGACATAAGCGCCAGGTCTGGCACATACTTACAGGCCTTTCCCACCAGAGAGCCACCAAACTTCACACAGTCTTTCTTAGTGAGCTGGCTGTAGCCCATATCAGTCAGATTAAACTGCACTCATATACAAAAGGACAGTTAAATCCAGCCATTATCCAAATGTATGGTGCATAAAGTCACTTACCAGCATAGTCATGTTGTCGTCCGCCAGTGGAGCTGAGACATTAATGCCCAGTGCAGAGGCTGTGAAATATATTTACATTTTAGGAGTGGTGCAAACCTAATACATTTCATTTGACACATACTGCCCAAGTGTTTATAGACAGATAGAATAGCTCATACTTACATTGCCAATGAGTGTCCATGAAACAAGGAAGATAAACATAGAATATTCTTTAATTCTCACATCAGAGCTTGAGTAAAGAAAGTAAATGTCTTGAGTTTAGACTTACCCTGATCTGGAGCAAGACAGTCACACCTGTAAGATGTGATGTAGTCCGATTTAAAACCTCGGTTTATTGGATAATACTTAAAGGCTCCTACCTAAATAAAACATATTTACACATGTTAGCCATATTTTTACTCTTCTTGAAAGTTTACCAATCATGACACCATGAAGTCTCCATTCCAACACACTGACCATCTTCTTGATGGCATCAGAAATAAATATAAAAGAGATGAGGCTAGAGAAGCCCTCCTCAGTGAAGCGGGTCATGTATTTGATGATGTAGCTGGCATCTGACAGAACAAGCACAAAACACTGCACACACGAGTGAAGGCCGATCCACAGACGTAGCTCCATGTAGTCAACATTATTATTCCTGTCAGAGGACACAATTAAAATAAGAATGATAGCATTTTTTTTTTAGGACAGTAACACAGGTTACTTACTTGCTGAATTCATATAGTAGTTTTTCAAAGATGAGAATGGGGCCAGTAGAGCTGAGAATGATGAGAGGCTGCCCAGCAAACAAACAAAATACAGTTCCAGCCAGAGCAGTGCCGAGAAAACTTTCCATCACTCCCTGAAAAAAACGCACAGAAGTTTACAAAAAAAAACTGTTTCAAATATGTTTGACAACAGTGGTGATGTTTCTTTTGTAACCTGGTAATTGTCAGTAGCATCTCCCAGCAAACCCCCAAAGGTTATGGCATTAGTGATGCAACCAAGGTAAATGAAGAGCACAGCAGAGATAGACTGGATATGAAAGCCGTCATAGATATCACTACAATACCATGGGATCTTCCTTTTAATGTCAAGCCACAAGCCACCGCCAAACCTTCACACAAAAGAAAAAACACATTAAACACAACACAATACAATCCTTAAACAGACACACTGCACTGTACAGCATATCTCTATTGTTTTATACCTCCCAGTGAACTTCAGTTCCTCTCCAAGCTCATGCTGAGGAGGCATCTCATCATCTTCTGCCACAGCTCCTCCACCAACTGAGCCATTCATTTTACCAAGCTCATTCAAGTTCAGCACTGACTTCCTTTGGTCAAAAAGAGTTAATGATTTATTTGCTATTATAAAATGCTGAAACGCCATAAAACACACCTCATTTCTGCAGATGGAACTTTCTTCGGAGGTTCTATGCGAATTTTAGGGTCCCATTCCCCTGGTGGAAGAACAATGACTTCATCCAGAAACTCATCAACACCAGCAATCAGGTCCTCTCTGTCACGAGCTTTGTACGCAACATCACTGAAGAGCTATTACATAAACAGAAACAAAATCAAAACTGATAATAGATGAATACAGAATATGTTTTTATTCAACTTACATCATCCACCATAAGAGTAGCAATAGCTCTGCCAATCTCATTGTAAGATTTGGTTTTGCCGTGAGGGCCCAGCAGAATAAAGAGAAACCTACGAGAAGAACATGGAATTGAATGGAAGCAATCACATAACAGCAGCAAACATGTAAATAGTGTGCACACCCACCTGGTCGGGACAGGGACCTCAGTGAGGCCTCCTAGAGTTATGGCTTGGGACAAGCGCACAAAGGAAACAAATGGTTTGTCCAAAAAGTCCACCTCACCAATAAGAACGTTGGATGCTTCAGCATCTCGAGGAATCTTTTTCATGAACTTGTTCTTTAACTGCACAAGATCAGGGGAAAAGATTTGAAACATGAGAGCTGGGGTGTCAGAGATTGACTTTCTATAACCTTAATACTACTGCATTTATACAGGACGATATTCACAGCATTTAACAAATGATTTGAGTGCAGTTGCTGTTTTTCTTTGCTTGTCTCAACAGTGTCACAAACTCAAACATGTGGCAAAGAAATGGTGAGAGCTTAAATAAAAAATCTCTTTATAATCTTTTAATGCTACTTTCAGAGTCAATTCACCAACTGTTCCTGAACAACAGTTTGGTTCCATAAATGAAGTCATTCATTATACTGTACATGAAAAAGTTACAATTTCCTAGCTAATCTTACTGCTACTATGTTGTCCACAGATAACCTGACATATGTCCACCACTGTCTCTTGGTCACTGCCCAGTAAGCATTTTATTTTATTTTCTTGATGTAAAAAAATAAAATAAATAATAATAATAATTATATATATATATATATATATATATATATATATATATATATATATATATATATATATATATATATATATATATATATATATATATATATATATATATATATATATATATATATATATATATATATATATATATATATATATATATATATATATATATATATATATATACACACACACACACACACATATGAAGTGGAGATCATGCAAGGTGAAAAACACACACACACACACACACACACAGTAATATATTTCCCAATTTGTCACCAGTGTATGTGGATTACAGGGATTATGACATTCTGCTTCATAACTCTAGTAGAATGGAGCTGAATTTTAAACTCAGCCAAATGAAAAAAAACTCCCCAGAAGTGGGTGTGTTGGGAAGGGCTACTTCCTCCAAATGAGAGAGAATCACAATGTGTACTTTACCTGATCTGTGCTTGGCGTGTCTGAAATATCATTCATGCTTCGGCTCTGGTTGTAATCTGTGAATAAAACCCTGGTTAGAACAGCTTCAGTTGCAAAAGGAGACAGTCTATGATTCTGACACAACTGGATCAAGATTTAGAAACCAACAAAACAGAAAAAAAACTCAATCTAATGAGAAAAGGTGCATATACTACTGTCCAAAATGCCCAACCAAATGTCTTCCTTTAAACAAAATTCATGAAACAACATTCTGAGTTAACACAGAGGGAAAAGCGTGCAGACTGAAAGTTAGTTCCAGGTAAACAGTGTTAATTAAAGAAGGAAACCAAAGTGGAGATGCATGCATATGTGCTTCAACTCACGCAGACGGCCAAGGCTGCTCGACTGCCGAGAGCGAAGGTCTTCTGTGGAGCGATGGATCCCAGAAGCTGAACTAGTGCTACGACTCAGATTAAGAGGACTACGGTCTGACAGAGGCACATATCGAGTGGTTATAGAGGGAAAGTATGACACAAAGCATTAGGACGCAATTACTGACAGAGTTTGTTAGTTAGAGAAAGTGGATAATGAAAAGAGACTCACTCAGAGCTGGATTGGAGGGCTTCCCTAGGTCTGCCAATGAGCGGTGTATGGGTTTCTTAGTCTGGTGGCGATGCTTTCTAAGAAGGATGAAACTGATCTTCTCCTTCAGATCTGGGGCAATGAGGCCATCAGCTATGTGTCGTTCCAGTATCTCATCTGCAACAAAAATGCAGTGTAATATGCCATATCACTAGTTCATATGTTTACAGTCTAGCAGCCTAAGGGTACTGTCAACCTACCCACAATCTGCGGAAGGGAATTCCCCTCGAGGTTGAGCAGGATGGTGCCAGTCTGGAGACACGTGCGCAGCTCAAACAGACTATGAAGGGTCAGCGTGGACACATGTGGCTTGCTCCATCTCTCTCCTCCTTCCTCCACCTTCTCCTCAAACTTCACCCATCTGAAAAAGAGGCTTCACCTGATAAATCTGAACAAAATGTGCCACTTATTGTTCAGAGAGGTTGCACTAAATACTAAAGGTAGCAAAGCATTTGGAGAAGACGATTTTAAAATGTGTTCAGCTTGATACCTGGCGGACTCTTTCCACTCAAGCTCCCCGCCATCGTGCTGTAGTGTGTCCATTTCTGTGAAGATTGTGGGTGTGGGCGTGCCATCATCATCTCCCAAAATGTGACGTAATCTCTCAGCAGCAGGTGAGACTATATAAGACACAAGCATGAAGGGTGAGTGAAGTGTTATTACAAGTCTGGATATCACTCTGTAGTTAAAGTATTGTAGAAATGCATATTCTGGATCTCAATTTGCACAGTAGGACTCTATTGTAGGGGCTCAGGGGCATCACAAGGTCAACAAGTGGAGTGCAAAATAGTGATAAACACATGGGAAATATTTGTTTTGATTTGTAAAATGTTGTATGCATTGTCTGTGTAATCCCTCATTTGTCCAGGTATGATCCATATTAAAAGAAAATATAAAATCTGTCAACTGGACAAGACGTTGTAGGAGTGAAGACGTGAGCTGCTTCACAGTGAATCTCTCTTATCTAATTAACCGTTCTTTAACGAGAACACAGAGGCAGAGACAGGCTGTTGGTTTATTGATGGTCACTGATCTGTCAGTCACAACATTTTCTAATTTTACTCTGAGTGAATCAATCTCCATTACCATCCAGCCCTGCAGCCTCAGTGTGAGCCTGTCACTGTGTGCTCAGGTCACTCTGTTTCCCTTTTGGAGCCTCAATCTGAAAAAGTCAATGACCACATAGAACTGAATTGCTTTTGATGGGATTTTAAGTTTCGCAATTGAAATATCAAGTAACTTAAATGCAAATAAACAGTGACAGGGAAATATTATTATAGACAAATATATAACCGAGATAATATAAATAGGATTATACAATTACACACAAATCAACAACAGTGTCAAAATTGGGTCATGAGGCATAGTTGTGCGCTTGAGCGTCTCAAATCAAGAGGCTTACTCTATGTGTTCCTCTGTATTAAGAGCTAAAGTGTAAAAACAAAATCTGCCTGTGTATTTGTAAAGCTTTTACAAGTCAGCTAATCAATAAACAAAAAGCAAGTCAATCTACACTTAAGTATATGTGATGTGTTTTTGCACAGCATCTTAACCAGAACAGTAACTGTAATGTAAGTTTTATTGACAGTGTAAGAAACATTTACATCTAGCTAACCAAAACAACGTGTTGCTCTGTATATCTATATCATAAAGTGTTTACCATAGTTTATACTTAGACTATGGCTAAACACACAATCCTTATTTAATTTATTTTATTGAACATTTGTTTTGAGTAAATATGTCTTTTATTGCTTCTACTAATCCAAAAATAACTGATTAAAATGCAATAAAGATCTTCTTCTATCTTCTACATACTGTATTTGTACTTAATAAAACAAACAAAAAGTATAATTTTTAATACTAATTTCTTGCTCAGCTTCAGGCATGTTTGGTTTGCAGCATCTTCAGCAGTTTCTTTTCTCATTTAGTTAATCGCTGAAAACATGCTACAGTAAATTTGGTCCCATAGAGTAAAACAAGATGCAATTTTCTGTTCTTGTTTGGTTTTAAAAGTCCCTGTCCCTTTTTCTTAACATAAAGAGTAGCCTATTTTTATGCTTCTGTCTTTACCTTTTTCAGTGTCAGCCAATGTCCAGCAAGAAGGAGAATATATCCCAGAGTCCCGCATACTTCCTAAATCCTGAAGCAAACTTAAATGTATGGATCCACAGGTCGGGAGTATTTGTTGCCCACAATGGAGTAAACACCAGTTTCAACTCTCACTTCTGTGACATGTTCTTCCGTGTCCTCTTATTTATCCCATTCACATACGCTATGGTAGTCAGATTTGAGACATTTAACTAGTCTGAAAAGATTCTCTCTGAGTGCTGTCAAAATCGCAGTAAAAACAGGTTGCATCTGCATCGACACACACCACAAGGCCCTCAAGTACTCTCCTTGTGCTCACGTTCACGTAAACTCAAGAACAGGCTACGCTTTCCCTAACTAATTTACCCACTTCCTTGCTGAAACTGGTTAAAGGTACATTACAGCTCAAAAACACACACACACACACAACTTCCTCAGCCCTAATCAGCTTACAGTCTTCAGACTTTGTGGCCTCTTGGGAACAGGGACCAGGCTGGAAAATATTCATCACTTTCATTGGCCCACCAGTTAATTCACATTCTTACAAACCACTGACCTGTTACATGGCTGTAGATTAAATATGTCATATGCTCCATACTCTGATGAAGATGAACCGCAAGTAATTCAGGCTAGATAATATGGTGTTTCAGTGTTAATAACTGAAGAAGAAGGACCAGCAGCTTTAAACATCAATTAGGATTAAGTCTGCAAGCCCAAGCCTGGATAACAGGAAGAATTGCATCTAGAGATATGGAAATATATATAAGGAAAGTGAAATTTTCTGTAAACAAGGACGAAAGTGATTCACAGAAGTGGCCTATTGTAAAGTCAAGTTTTGTCAGTTTGAGATGAATCTGTGGTTAAAACAATGTCTTTGCAATTTTTAAGTTACTAAGTCTTACTAAGGTGTTTTAGTGTAGTTTTTCAGTGTAATTAGCTCCTCCCTTCACATAGATATAAGGCAGTGTCCACCAGTAATCTGAACAGAACTGAAAAAATGTCTTGACTCCTACATCTATTTGACCTGTTGACAGATTTTATATTTTTCTTTTATTACTAAGTCTAAATTAATACCCTAATCATGACACCTTACACTAACCCCTTAATTAAGTAGTTAATAAACAATTTCTTCATTTGGAATTAAGTCTTTCTCCATACTTTTGAAGTGTAACCCAGTTTACTAACCCAAGAGGTCAGGATCGTGGCTCTCGATGCTCCCCTCATCTTCTTCATATCTCTCCTCTCTCTCGTGGTAGTAGCCCCGCCTTGGGTGCTCGTGATGAATGTGGTGGTCGCCGTGTGAGTGATGCATCTCTTGCTCAGCAGATTTGGCATAAGCGTGACGTCTGCGCCTTTTCCTTCTGTGAGAAACTGGGACTCCGATGTACACTGGCTGGACATCTGAGAGTGATCCAAACACGAATGTCAACAGATTTTGTGTTAGATGGTATAATACATATGCGTGAATGATGTTTGGATATGATAAAGTTATAGATTTTGTTCATGTGACGTCACAACATTCTTCAGTTTGAGCTGCTAAGAAACCTGTGGTACAATTTGTCTTTTTACTGTTATATTGGAGATGTTGTGACCTACACGTGAAATACAAATTGGAAATAATATCAGTATCTCTTTATACAGCAAAAACAAACAGATGTGATTTTTGCTCAATTAAAAAGTGGAATAATTAGTCAAACCTGATTTACCTGATTACTTATTTGTGAACCTAATCTCTATCTAAAAATGAAGCGTTTCTACATATGTGTATTGGGGATTGGGATTGGGATTTGTTTCAAAAATATTGAATGGCCTATAGAGTTATGATGACATCAAATTGCAAAGACAAGTTTGTGTTCTCACCTTCATCTTCATATCGCCGGTGGCCTCTGCTCCTCCCTCTCTGCCAGTCATGATGTTCCATTCTAGAAACACAGTTTACTTTATGAAAAGATTAAATATGTGCTCAGGAAAGTAAAGCCTATAATGAGTCTAAATACAGCACCATCGTGTCCCTACCACATGGTCTCACATGTGCCATCCCAAATGTAACAGATCAATACATGACAGGAAAACTCAATGGCGCTCCCAGCAAGCCTCTGGCCTCTGACTACACAACAGATCATGGAAATAATTAATACAGGAATTCCCTTCATTTCCTCTAAACTAGCCTATGACTATTTTTTTTTTAAATGTTGAGAGTTGAAATAAGAAGCGTACTTAAAAAGCTTTGTCCACTCATACTGCTAACTTATGGTGAAACATTGATTCACAAATTTCTTGTGAAGTTGTGACGTAGATCTGTGATTTGGGTGAGTTTCTGGGCTGATCAATACGTGCCATTTCCAATCACTAACTAGTTCCTGAAACCCGGTCACTGACTGTGAAGGACAGTCACATGAGATCAGTCATGCAGATGCTTTGAGAGCAAAACTACTTATAATACACAGGATCTCCCAACAAAGGGTTAAACTAACAACGCTTTTGAGATATAGCATTGACTATTGATATTCTCCACATGTTACAGTCTTACAGCTCATTTGCATTTCAACAGATTCACCATTACATTTAGCCACTGTGCACAAGCCTTAAAATCTCTCCAACTGAAACCTTTTTGCAAAGAAATTTGTCAAGCCATTCTCTGCAAAATACAAGATTGACATGACTTCCAAAAAGCAATACCACAAAAGTGCTTTAAGATGTTCATAAAAAATCACTTCTAACTCAAAAGATTCTATTCTGTCCATATTTCCACAGTCCAAGCACAATCAACTTCTGACTCACGATAATGACAATTTAAATTACCATTGTTTTATTTTTATTCAAGTATAGTTATTATGTAATGACAAGTAACAGAAAGAAATATAATAAAGATTAGTGCCTTGAAAATAAAAGCCTTACCTGGTGTATGTAAGTAGCAGCAAAAGGCCACAATTCAGACTATCTCCGATGAGTGGACCTATAGAGACTGCTCTACTTTCAACTGATGTGCTTATGTACTGTCACTTAAACTGAGTATTGAGTACTGCTGAGGGTGAATGAGATCAATTGATTGGGAGGGACACCCAATCACAGTCTTGTATCACTCAATGTCACAATATTGCAAGTGATAAAGCTTATTCTGGACAAAATGTGACAAAAAAGAACCATATCATTATATTGTTTTTATCTCATACTTAGCTATAACTGTCCAAGTCTGCCTTAAAGCAGGCTATATAATCAAATATTGATCAGTATATAATAAGACAAGAGGATAATATACTGTACAGTAATAACTTACTATCACAACAATACAACACACAATTTCAGTGTGCAGACAACACAATAGAAACCAGAATACACTAAACCACAGCTTACAGCTGCAGTTATGATACAGAAGGATATTCCATCAATACTGACAAACATTTCTCATTACCTGAGGTACTGGGCAAATGTGCACAGCATAGTGCCAATAAATGAACAAAATCCCAGGCACATTGAATCAAATACTGCTCTGAGTTACACAGGTTATGGATGCAGAGGCAGAGGACGCCTTAGCCCGCTAAATTTTGGTCCAGGGAATTCTCAGCTGGGTCCAGGGGATGTTACAGATGGTCAGGGCTCTCCATTGGGTTTATAAATAACTTTTTTACAGCAGGTGTCACGCAGCATGGACTGGTGTGAGCCTATGATTTTACCTGACACTTTGCCAAAAGAAATCTGGTGGGCACAGGAAGACCAAACCAACACATTATACATACAGTAATCTAGTCGTTGTCACCACTAGGGGGTGCTCTTGATAATGAAAAGTGAAAGGTTTAAAGCAACTGCATGTAGCCTGTGCTGTTAGTGTTTGAAAAAAGTGCATTACAATCACAGCTGGTTGCCAGTGCCTAAACCTGTAGATAGTGCACATACACTATCTCCATTTTGCCTCAAGTGGAAGCTCTGAACATCCAGAATTCACTGAGATGCTGCAGTAGAACTGATTAATAATTGGCTGCAGGTGCTGGGGTTTATATAGTGATGATCAGATTAGAGAGGGTCCTTTTAGATTTAAATCAAATGTATTTCACCAGTGAAACTGGCAACTCAAATGAGAGACTCACGTGAGGCTCATTCTGCTTTCTGATTGGATAATTGTCTCTAGATCAGTTTCCAAACATGTTTCTGAAATTTTAAATTAAAATCTTACATAATATTCATGTAACTACACAACACAAACAGTTGGTCTATGGACACATCCATGTCTATTATTGTACAGGCTGAGGTATTTATCTATTTAATCATACAGCTTCATGTACCCTAAACTGTGCCCCAACACACGATTAAGACATTTGGCATCAAATTGGAACTGTTCATTGCACCTGAAAATACACAGGAATTTCTGCTGAAAAGATATCCAGAATGTGATGACAGCAGTCCTGACTCCAGTGTGATTGAGTCTGGTTTCAGTCCCAGCTTCAAACAAGTCCCAAAGTGTGACTGCTGACCTAGAAGATTAACAACAAAGAAAAGGCTCCGGGCTTAAGGAAGTGACCAGGCAGCACAGCAGATACACAGAGCCACAAACACCTGCACCACTCTGACATTTTAAGTGCGTAATCGCCCGTATGATGCCGGTTGGTTAGTTCACACTTGTACAGATCTTGATCGAAGCTCAGATGTCAGATTTGACAGACTCACCCCGTGTGCCGTGGGGAGCAGGTGACATGGTCATTACTGTGTTTTTACAGTGAAGTCTCAGCCCAGAGTGACGCCCTGCTGCGATCTGTGTGTCCAGTGTAGAGATGACCTCAGTCTTCAGACCTCAAGACCTACATTGTATACACTGCATAGTTTGTGTGAGTAGAACTGTAGCCTCTTCATTTTAATCATTTTATTTGTAGACCATTACAAATGGTTAGTAACAAAAAGAATGACACTGGTAAAATAGGCTGAGCAGGGGTATCTTAATCTCATGTAATATCTGTGTAGTAAAGTAGTTTTTCAGTGTACAATAACTATGGCTTGTTTTTGCTGTTTGTCCTAGACCAGTGTGGACACCCTGGTGGGGTGGCCCGTGGCTCTACCAGGAGAAGCACGGACTTAATGAAGGAGGATGGAGGGAGGAGATGTCTCAGATGTCTCAGAGACTTCGCTCAAAAACTATTGTCGCTCTCTCACTAGAGGTGCAACGATGTGCCAATGTCAAGCAACGGGGCCCAGGGCTATTTTTAACCCACAGTCAACAGGACTGCGGAGAAAGATGGACCCTCTCGACAATGTTACAGTTTATAACGCGTCTCCAAACGCCACTGACGAATTGAACCAGTTTGTGCAACCTGTTTGGCAAATTACACTGTGGGCTGTTGCTTATTGCAGCATAGTCACTGTGTCAGTTTTGGGGAACGTGGTGATCATTTGGATCATTCTGTCGCACAAACGCATGAGGACCGTCACCAACTACTTTTTGGTAAGTTTATTGTCATTGTGCTGTTAGAGATATGGTCAGTTGTTTGGATTTGTTTGTTGATTTTAAATGCAGTAGCCTATTGAATGATATTATAATTCATATCAATATTAATATTTGTATTAACAATTTGCTTTAATACTGAGTTCTATGGTATAAAAAATGGACACAACAGCAGGTTTTTATTGTTGCAGTTGTCAAGTAAGTATATCAAAGGAGACTGATCAATCATCCTTTCTCAGTTTGTGTAGGCTATTCTATGTGTTTATAGCTGTTGTATAATGCACTGATTTGTTGAAAAATAGTGTTAATTTTTGCAGGTGAATCTTGCTTTTGCTGAAGCTTCCATGTCAACATTCAACACAGTGATCAACTTTGCGTATTCTGTTCACAATGAGTGGTACTTTGGTTTTGTTTACTGCCGCTTTCACAACTTCTTCCCCATCGCTGCCATATTTGCCAGTATTTACTCCATGATGGCCATCGCACTGGACAGGTATGGTCTGTGTGGCACTCATATGATGATTATGTTCAGATGAAGTGTGCCCTCAAGGAACTGGGCACCTGAAGAACCTTCTTTGAGTCCTGCTTGAGGCTGTGTGTGTTGCAGGTACATTGCGATCATCCATCCTCTACAGCAGAGACTGTCACCCACAGAGACCCGGGTGGTTGTTGTCATCATCTGGATCCTCGCCTTGCTCCTGGCTTTCCCACAATATTATTACTCCTCTATAACGCAGCTCCCAGGTCGTACAGTCTGCTACATAGACTGGCCAGAGTACAGCACACTGGATTTCCAGAAAATGTGAGTATCACCATTCAGATACCACCAATATCTAATCTTAAAAACATAGGGCTTTATAGAATGTGCAAAACTGAAATGAAATATAAATATTAGCAGTAATGTTAAAAATGCTCCAGTAGAGATTTTGTTTGGCTCAACCAGCTGAAGAATATCCATAAAGATTTATATTTGAATATTCTAGTGTGAAGAGGTTACAGCACAAAATGTGACTACACTGCCCTCTTATCCAGTTTGGAGTCAAACAGTGTTGTGTACATGTTTTAGTAAATTCAAATTATGTCATTTGTGGAAAATAATCCAAATCAACTCTTCTCTGGATTGGTATCTGCAAAGGCCATAAAAACTAGCTGATCTCTGATAAAAGGTATGTATTAAATCTCTCTGATTTAATATGTACATTTGACTATTTTTGTTTACAAAATGAAAAGTTTTTTTGAGTACATAATCCCTCTTTTATTCAGTTTGTGGGACTTGCCATGGGTTGTATAATATTGATATTGGCAAATAGCAAGACATATCTGACCACCTCTAATTTGTAGCATGTTAAAATGATGCATTTATTGATGCAATTGGCACATCTCTGTCACACATTTGTAACACTTTTACACTGTTTAATCACAATGTTCTTTTTTTAGGGGATGTTATTTGAGGAGAGTGCTGAATATTGTTTAGTGAGATAACATAACACATTCATTTTCTTCTTAGATACTATGTGTGTGTGACAGTGCTGATCTATTTCCTACCCCTGTGCATTATGGGATGTGCATATACAGCTGTGGGAATTACACTTTGGGGTAGTGAGATCCCCGGGGACTCCTCTGAGCACTACAAGGAGCAACTTTTGGCCAAACGCAAGGTGAGGAAGCACCCTGTTCATTTTGTAAATGTTTTTAGATAATTGAATGGGTTTTTAATCCTCTTACGTTGTGACAATAACAAATGGTCAGATTATTTAAACCCACTTCTGGGTTTTGTGGCAGGTGGTGAAAATGATGATCATTGTGGTGTGCACATTTGCTGTGTGCTGGCTGCCATACCACATCTACTTCCTGCTGCATCAGTTCTTTCCTGAGATTTTGGAGCAAGTGTACATTCAGCAGGTTTACCTGGCCATAATGTGGCTGGCCATGAGCTCCACCATGTATAACCCCATTATCTACTACTGCCTCAACAGTAGGTAATGCTAATTTCACAATCTCATTTAGTTGAGATTTCATTTTATTGATCTGCAAATCTGTGTTTACAGATTTAGAGCTGGTTTTCACCAGATATTGTGTTGCTGTATGGTTCGTGTGGTGAAGGAAGAGCTAGAGCTTAAATCCCCCCGGTTCTTACAAACCCAGGTGTGTGCTGGGACACAGGAGGGATGAGAAGTCCAGGTATGTGGTTGCCCTTATTTATTTGTCTGCTTATACTCACTACAGCATCTAGTCAGTCTATATATATATATATATATATATATATATATATATATATATATATATATATATATATATATATATATATATATATATATATATATTATGGCCTGAATATGATCTATATAGCTATGTATATGTTTCAGGTGAGCACATATCGAGCTAGCCGAATAGAGACTGCAGTACCTGTTGCTGGACCTGCCTCAGTGCTGCTACAGAAGAATGCTAAGCTTCCACCTTGTGCCAATACTCTGGTTAAATGCAGTGGCTCCTCACAACCATCTGGAGAGGCAGATCAGACACATCAAGAAAATAAGGCAGCGGCCACTGTGCCTTAGTTGACTTCCAGTTCCACAACATGAAAAATCATCACACGTGTTTGTTCTGAGCCATGTGCGCCTTGGACATGGAAAATGTCCTGTCATATTTATATGTTCAGGCAGACTTGAGTCCTTGTAGCTCTATATAGAAAGGGCACCTGTTGGCCAGGATTAGCCCCTTGTTATGTCAATGTGTTTGATAACACATTATGTGTCAGATCACAGGACAAGGAAGACTCACACAAGCAAAAGGGGAAGTGGAGAAGGCTCAGCTCTCCACAGGCTCTGGGAAGACATGTGTTATCTGCTGGGAATGAGTTGCACAGGTCACATGGGCCAACATGACTCATAAAACTAAATTATAAATTTGCATGCAGGCATATGTGCTCAAACTATTGACAGTCGAAAACTCATTCTTACCAAATTGTCATTTAAGGCACATAAAATTGCTTTTAATATGTATACATATTTTTGATAGGATAGTCATCTGGTCAATGTAAAGTCAGTGTT
This sequence comes from Periophthalmus magnuspinnatus, assembly GCF_009829125.3. NCBI lineage: Eukaryota > Metazoa > Chordata > Actinopteri > Gobiiformes > Gobiidae > Periophthalmus > Periophthalmus magnuspinnatus. The sequence continues at coordinate 17,112,444 of NC_047148.1, forward strand.
TGGTTTGTGACTGACTCAATTGGTGTAAAATAAGTTATGTGAAATATGTTGTAAATAATTGTTTTTTGGTGTGAACTGTATTAAATGTGTAAGTATAATTTATGTTCACTTAAGGTCTTATTAGACCCATCAAACTGTTAAAAATTATCTGTAAATTTTGATGAACAAATTAAATTGAAGACTGCCATCTAGTGGTGTGATTATCGCTTACTTTCTACATGTTACTACCGTGAAGAAGCAGAAAAATACTATTCTGTCCACTGGACTAAAGCTGGACCTAGCTAACAAACAAACTTTATACAAATATGTGTTTTGGTTTCAGTGTAGTTACATCTGTTTAAAGGGAGGAGGTAATGCAGTGTCCATTAGCAATCTGACCAGGACTGAAGAAGCAGCTTGGATGAGCAGCCAAACCTCTTCACTCTTAATACTTTCATTCAGCTGACAAAATCCTTTTGCTATGGATCATACAACTGGACAACTGAGGAATTACACAACCAGTAAACATTTAAAATGCCATCAGTGATCAGGACATCATTTAAATATTATCAATGTGATATGACCTTGTCTTTTTTAAGAGAAATGCAAACATAGACCAAATTGATTTTTACAATGTATTTTGTTTTCATTAGTGGACATTTCAGCGCACACATTGTCTGTGCACTAAAAGTATAGCAGTACATAGTCAGTCATAAATTTACTTTAACAATAAGGCACTGTAGAGTCAATGTCAAATATATTTACAGTTTTACAGACAGTTTACATTGTTAAGTACAGTATGCTAATAACATCATTTGCTTCTTCTGAAAACACAAACAACAAATTGAAGGTAGTTACACATGTTCAAGGCTCTTTGGCAATAAAATACAAGTTCCCTTGTTGTTGATAGAGAAGCATTCATATTTATATAAATCCAATAAAAGTAAACTACTACTCCTAAACAAGTGGTATTTTGTTCACAGTGATCCCAGTTTGGTAATAAATACATAACACTTATGAACCTGCTTGTATAGTTAAGCGACAAGGTGAAGTTTTTTACACTGTAAAAAGTACTGCAACTGTTGGTCTCAACTCATGTAGCCATTGTCTTAAGAGTGTCATCAACCTTAAATCTATGATAATTGTGAGAAGCTTGAAAACTTGAAGGACAAAGTGGCAGTCCTGAAGATCGGTCCATTACAGTGGAAGTTTGTCTGCAGGTACACAGGACCTGCATTGTGTCCTAGTCCTTTTCCTGAAGTAGAGGCGTTTTCTCATCTGTTGAAATGCTTTGGTTTCTATCTGAGGCAGCAGCAGTGAGTTTACTTCTCTGTATTACACCAAACAAAGGGGAAAAAGAGAAAAGCATTTAACATGTAATAAGAAAATGTTTTAAACCTCATTTAAACAAACAAATGCGGCCTTTGCTAAACATAAGCAGGTTCCTGTTGTAAAAATAACACTTAAATGCACTAAATTACAAATACAAATGGAAGCACCCACCTGAGTTTTTAAGTTTATTTTTCTCCACCTCGTGTGAGCTCTTTATTGGCTCATTTTGTGTTGCCTAAAAAAATGACCACATTGTTCTTCATCTCATCAAGAACTACTTAGTCTGTGCAGTTTGACACAGTGGAATGAGGATTGAGAGAGGGTGATATTAAAATGCATGCAGGGATTTGTGATCATTACAGTCGTGCGATTAAATAAACCATGCAATGTTAATTTCTCAATTTGATAATATAATTTTAATTGAATAGATCATCTGTTTTGGACATAAACCAAAATCTTTTTTTTTTGATAAATTACTGTGAATTTCTGTAAATAGAACTGACAAAAGTTTAATTTTTATTTGCCATGCTTCCAGCAAATGTTCTAGTTTTACACACCGAGGGATTCTCCACTACTGTGGTTGTGTTAAATGCTGATCCACTGTCCTGAAACTTCTGCAAAGAGACATTAAGCCAATTGCAAAAAATATAATAAATAAAATATAATACTCAAATAATGATAAATGAACCATCATACCAAACACTATTTGTACTCACATTTTAGAAATATGTGTTATAATGTAATGTATGCAATCACTGTTGTATTTGGGCCTTTATGAAGTATGTCAGCTACTAAGGGTCAAATCAGCTGTATAATTTGTGCACAGCAAATTGTGGACCTGATAAGTGCTATACTAGAGCTGTATTCAGTGCAAAATGCAATAAACTTTATACATAGACCAATACAAGTCTGGTCTGATCTTTTTTTCAAGTTTCAGAAAGAGCTTACACATTTGAATGTTAGTATATTTAAAATGCATTTATGAGTGCAAAAGAAGAGGAATAGAAGCTGCTGTAGGAAAATTCCCCAAAGAATATTACAAGTAAAAAAATATTTAAATAATTATAGAGATCAGGTGTAACAAATACTTTGTCAAAAATGTCATGTACTATGTCCACACAGTTCTATTCCTCTTTCTGTGAGAGCTAAGACATACGCTTTCAACATGCCATTTTAAAATGTCCCATATTATGCAAAATTCCGCCTTTTCTTTTCTTAAGCCCTTCCACATCACCGGATATATTCAGATCACTTCAAGTTGATGTTGCTTTGAGCATCAGCCTCACTGCTGGCCATATTGATGAACATAGTTGTTTTTTTCTCACTTAAGCTCACTCCCATTACTACCAACAGAGGGCATCAGACATTAAAGAAAGTGTAAAAACCTATGTATCAAAACTGTAATCTATACATTAAAACAATACACCTAGCACTATGCATTTTAAGTTCTAAAGCAGAATTGGACCAGGTCCAAGAACATTTCCAAAACAAATAATAAAAAGCCAGAACCAAGCATAACATGGGACGTTTAACAAACATCAGAGACTGTAGGTTAACAGTGTTACCTTTTGTCTCCACAGCACCAGGATGGAAATCACTATAGTTAGAAGACCAAGGGCGATGAATCCATACTGCA